>NW_026623067.1:600000-790000 GCF_023065955.2 Ursus arctos | reverse complement strand
GGGTTACGGTTAGGGTTAGGGTTCGGGTTAGGGTTAGGGTTCGGGTTAGGGTTAGGGTTAGGTTTAGGGTTCGGGTTAGGGTTAGGTTTCGGGTTAGGGTTCGGGTTAGGGTTAGGGTTCGGGTTAGGGTTAGGGTTAGGGTTAGGGTTCGGGTTAGGGTTCGGGTTAGGGTTAGGGTTCGGGTTAGGGTTAGGGTTAGGTTAGGGTTAGGGGTTAGGGTTAGGGTTAGGGTTAGTGTTAGGGTTGAGGTTGAGGTTAGGGTTCGGTTTCGGGTTCGGGTTAGCGTAAGAGTTCAGGTTAGGGATAGGGTTGGGGTAAGGGTCGGGTTAGGGTTCGGGTTACAGTTCGGGTTCGGGTTAGGGTTAGGTTTAGGGTTCTGTTTCTGGTTATGATTAGGGTTAGGGTTAGGATTAGGGTTCGGGTTAGTGTTAGGGTGAGGTTTAGGGTTTGGGTTCAGGTTAGGGTTAGGGTTAGGGTTAGGGTTAGGGTTAGGGTTCATGTTCGGTTGAGGGTTCAGGTTCGGGTTAGGGTTAGGGTTATGGTTAGGGTGAGGGTTCGGGTTAGGGTTCGGGATAGGGTTAGTGTTCCTCTTAGGGTTCGGTTTAGGGTTAGGGTTAGGGTTAGATTTGGGTTAGGGTTAGGGTTTGGATTTAGGTTCGGGTTAGGGTTAGGATTAGGGTTCGGGTGAGGGTTACGGTTAGTGTTCGGTTAGGGTTCGGGTTCGGGTTAGGGTTCGGGTTAGGTTTAGGGTTCGAGTGAGGTTTAGGGCTAGGGTTAGGTTTAGGTTTCGGGTTACGGTTAGGGTTTAGGTTCGGGGTCAGTTTCGTGTTCAGGTTCGGGTTCGGGTAGGGTTAGGGTTAGGGTTCGGGTTCCGGTTAGGGTTAGGGTTAGGGTTAGGATTTGGGTTCGGTTTAGGGTTAGGGTTAGGGTTCAGTTTCGGCTTCAGATTCGGGTTAGGGTAGGGTGAGGTTTCAGATTAGGGTTAGGGTTAGGGTTAGAGTTAGGGTTCGGGTTAGGGTTCCTGTTAGGGTTAGGGTTCCTCTTAGGGTTGGGGTTACGGTTGGGGTTAGGGTTAGGTTCGGGTTAGGGTTAGGGTTCGAGTTAGGGTTAGGTTTCGGTTTCGGGTTAGGCTTAGGGTTAGGGTTAGGGTTCAGGTTAGGGATAAGGTTAGGGTTAGGGTTAGTGTTCGTGCTCGTGTTAGGGTTAGGTTTAGGGTTTGGGTTCGGGTTTGGTTTAGGGTTAGGGTTAGGTTTCGGGTTCGGGTTAGGGTTAGGGTTCAGGTTAAGTTTATGGTTAGGTTTTGGTGTGGGTTAGGGTTAGGGTTAGGGTTAGGGATAGGTCTGGGTAAGGGTCGGGTTAGGGTAAGGGTTAGGGGTAGGGTTAGGGTTACGGTTCGAGTTCGCGTTAGGGTTCGGTTATGGTTCGGGTTCGGGTTAGAGTACGGGTTAGAGTTACGGTTAGGGTTAAGGTTGAGGTTAGGGTTCGGGTTAGGGTTCCTCATAGGGTTCGGTTTAGGGTTAGGGTTAGGGTTAGGTTTGGGTTAGGTTTAGGGTTTGGATTCAGATTCGGGTTAGGGTTAGGCGTAGGGTTCGGGTTAGGGATTCGGTTCAGGATAGGGTTAGGTTTCGGGTTACGTTTAGGGTTCAGGTTCGGGTTAGGGTTAGGGTTCAGGTTAGGGATAGGGTTAGGTTAGGGTCGGGTTAGGGTTAGGGTTCGGGTTAGGGTTATGGTTAGGGTTAGGGATAGGTTAGGGTTAGGGTTACGGTTAGGGTTAGGGTTAGGGGTTATGGTTAGGGTTAGGATTAGGGTTAGGGTTAGGGTTCGGGTGAGGTTTAGGGCTAGGGTTAGGATTAGGTTTCAGGTTACGTTTAGGGTTCAGGTTAGGGTTCAGTTTCAGGTTCAGGTTCAGGTTCGGGTTCGGTTTAGGGTTAGGGTTAGGGTTCGGTTTCTGGTTATGGTTAGGGTTAGGGTGAGGGTTAGTTTTCGGGTTAGTGTTCGGGTTAGGGTTAGGGTTAGCGTTTCGGTTAGGGTTAGGGTTTGGGTAGGGTTAGGTTTAGGGTTAGGGTTCAGATTCGGGTTAGGGTTAGATTTAGTGTTAGGGTTAGGGTCAGGGTTAGGGTTAGGGTTAGGGTTAGGGTTAGGGTTTAGGTTAAGAATAGGGTGGGGTAAGGTTTGGGAACGGGATCAGGTTAGGGTTAGGGTTAGGGTTAGGGTTCGGGTTAGGGTTCGGGTTAGGGTTAGTGTTCCTCTTAGGGTTCGGTTTAGGGTTAGGCTTAGGGTTAGGTTTGGGTAACGCTTTGGGTTTGGATTCGGGTTCGGGTTAGGGTTAGGATTAGGGTTTGGGTGAGGGTTACGGTTAGGGTTCGCTTAGGGTTCGGGTTAGGGTTAGGGTTAGGGTTAGGTTTCGGGTTAGGGTTAGGGTTCGGGTTGGGGTTAGGGTTAGGGTTCGGGTGAGGTTTAGGACTAGGGTTAGATTTGGGTTTCGGGTTAGGGTTAGGGTTAGGGTTCGGGTTAGCGTTAGGGTTAGGGTTAGGGTTTTGGTTAGGGTTACGGTTCGGGTTAGGGTTAGGGTGAGGTTTAGCGTTTGGGTTCGGGTTAGGTTTTGGGTTAGGGTTAGGGTTAGGTTTCGGGTTAGTTTTTGGTGTGGGTTAGGCTTAGGGTTCGGGTGAGTTAGGGTTAGGGTTAGGGTTAGGGTTCGTGTTCGGTTGAGGTTTCAGGTTCGGGTTAGGGTTAGGGTTTGGGTTCGGGTTAGCGTTAGGGTTAGGTTTAGGGTTACAGTTCGGTTTAGGGTTAGGGTGAGGTTTAGGGCTTGGGTTCGGGTTAGGTTTAGGGTTATGGTTAGGGTTCAGGTTCGGGTTAGGGTTAGGGTTCAGGTTAGGGTTAGGGTTAGGGTTAGGATTAGGGTTAGGGTTAGGGGTAGGGTTAGGGTTCGGGTTAGCGTTAGGGTTAGGGTTTGGTTTCGGGTTAGGGTTAGTGTTAGGGTTCAGGTTAGGGTTCGAGTTCGGATTAGGGTTAGGGTTACGGTTCGGGTTCGGGTTAGGGTACGGGTTAGAGTTAGGGTTAGGGTTAAGGTTGAGTTTAGGGTTGGGTTCGGGGTAGGGTTCCTCTTACATTTCGGTTTAGGTTAGGGTTAGGGTTAGGTTTGGGTTAGGTTTAGGGTTCGGATTCGGATTCGGGTTAGGGTAGGGTTAGTGTTCGGTTTAGGGTTACGGTTAGGGCTCGGGTTAGGGTTCGGGTTCGGGATAGGGTTAGGTTTCGGGTTACGGTTCGGGTTCAGGTTTGGGTTCGGTTTCGTGTTCAGGTTCGAGTTCGGGTTAGAGTTAGGGTTAGTGTTAGGTTTCGGGTTAGGGTTAGGGTTCGGTTAGCGTACGGATTAGAGTTAGGGTTAGGGTTAAAGTTGAGGTTAGGGTTTGGGTTCCGGTTAGGGTTCCTGTTAGGCTTCGGTTTAGGGTTATGGTTAGGGTTAGGTTTGGGTTAGGTTTAGGGTTTGGATTCGGATTCGGGTTAGGGTTAGGGTTAGGGTTAGGGCTCGGGTTAGGGTTCGGGTTCGGGGTAGGGTTAGGTTTCGGGTTACGGTTCGGGTTCAGGTTTGGGTTCGGTTTCGGGTTCAGGTTCGAGTTCGGGTTAGAGGTAGGGTTAGTGTTAGGTTTCGGGTTAGGGTTAGGGTTCGGGTTAGCGTACGGATTAGAGTTGGGGTTAGGGTTAAGGTTGAGGTTAGGGTTTGGGTTCCGGTTAGGGTTCCTGTTAGGCTTCGGTTTAGGGTTAGGGTTAGTGTTAGGGTTCAGATTAGGGATAGGTTTGGGGTAATGGTCGGGTTAGGGTTCGGGTTACAGTTATGTTTCGGGTTAGGGTTAGGGTTCGGTTTCGGGTTAGGTTTAGGGTTAGGGTTAGGGTTTAGGTTAGGGATAGGTTTAGGGTTAGGGTTAGGGTTAGTGTTCGGGCTCGGGTTAGGGTTAGGTTAGGGTTCGGATTAGCGTTAGGGTTAGGGTTAGGGTTAGGGTTAGGGTTAGGTTTGGGTTAGGTTTAGGGTTCGGATTCGGATTCGGGTTAGGGTTAGGGTTAGGGTTAGGGTTAGTGTTCGGTTTAGGGTTACGGTTAGGGTTCGGGTTAGGGTTAGGATTTGGGTTCGGTTTAGGGTTAGGGTTAGGATTCAGTTTCGGCTTCAGATTCGGGTTAGGGTAGGGTGAGTTTTCAGATTAGGGTTAGGGTTAGGGTTAGGGTTAGTGTTTGGGCTCGGGTTAGAGTTACGGTTAGGGTTCGGTTTAGCGTTAGGGTTAGGGTTAGGGTTAGGGTTAGGGATACGGTTCGGGTTAGGGTTAGGGTTAGGTTTAGGGTTTGGGTTCGGGTTAGGTTTAGGGTTAGGGTTAGGTTTCGGATTCGGGTTAGGGTTAAGGTTCAGGTTAAGTTTATGGTTAGGTTTTGGTGTGGGTTAGGGTTAGGGTTAGGGTTAGGGTTAGGGATAGGGTTGGGGTAAGGGTCGGGTTAGGGTTAGGGTTAGGGTTCGAGTTCGCGTTACGGTTAGGGTTACGGTTCGGGTTCGGGTTAGGGTTCGGGTTAGAGTACGGGTTAGAATTACGGTTAGGGTTAAGGTGGAGGTTAGGGTTCGGGTTCGAGTTAGTGTTCCTCATAGGGTTCGGTTTAGGGTTAGGTTTAGGGTTAGGTTTAGGTTAGGTTTAGGGTTTGGATTCAGATTCGGGTTAGGGTTAGGGGTAGGGTTCGGGTTAGGGATCGGTTTCAGGATAGGGTTAGGTTTCGGATTACGTTTAGGGTTCAGGTTCGGGTTATGGTTAGGGTTAGGGTTCAGGTTAGGGATAGGGTTAGGGTTAGGGTTAGGGTTATGGTTAGGGGGTAAGGTTAGGGTTAGGGTTAGGGTTAGGGTTAGGGTTAGGGTTAGGGTTCAGGTTCAGGGTTAGGGTTAGGGTCAGGGTATATTGTTTGGGTTCTAGTTAGGGTACGATTCGGGTAAGAGACCACATTGCCCAGGCACCGTCTGAGCCCTTCCCTCATCCCGGCGGATTTGCTAGCAGTAGTTCAACCACCAACGAACCCAGCCCGGAGATCCCCTGGGGCAAAAAAGGCTTCCGAGGAGCAATATGCTCTTGCTATGAGAAACCTATCTCAAGTGGGGGTAGCCAGGTAAACAAAATGCCACACACCCAGGTGTAAGAAACAACATTGCCCAGGCATGGTCTAAGCCCCTCACCTCGTCCCTGTGCTTTGGGGAGCCTGAGAGACACCCGAGGCCCACGGTCCTGAGACCCGTTTGGCAAAAAGCCGGCTTCCAACGGAAACAGTTTTCCTGAGGTGCGGACCCTATCACAAGTGGTTGTGGCAAGGTAAAGCAAATGCCATCCACTCTGGAAGAAACCACAGTGCCCAGCCATGTGCTAAGCCCTCCCATCGTCACTTGGCTTCTGGCAGTAGGAGGGAAAGAGAGGAGCACAGCACTGGGAACCGTTTGACAAAAACCGGCTTTCCACGAAAAACTATTTCTTCACGTGTAGACATGCTCCCAAGTGCCTTTGGCAAAGGTTAAGGAAATGCCATACACTGACCTGTAAGAGACCACAGGGCCCAGGCACTGTCTGAGCCCTTCCCTCATCCTGGCGGTTTTGCTAGCAGGAGTTCAACCCGAAGGAACCCAGCCCGGAGACCCCCTGGGGCAAAAACGGCTTCCTAAGCGCAATATGCTCTTGCTGTGGAAAACCTATCCCAAGTGGGGGTAGCCAGGTAAACAAAATGCAACACACCCAGGTGTAAGAGACAACATTGCCCAGGCATGGTCTAAGCCCCTCACCTCGTCCCTGTGCTTTGGGGAGCCGGAGGGACACCCGAGGCCCAAGGCCCTGAGACCCGTTTGGCAAACAGCCGGCTTCCAAAGGTAACACTTTTCCTGAGGTGCGGACCCTATCACAAGCGGTTGTGGCAAGGTAAAGCAAATGCCATCCACTTCGCTGGAAGAAACCACAGTGCCCAGCCATGTGCTAAGCCCTCCCATCATCACTGGGCTTCTGGCAGCAGGAGGGAAAAGAGAGGAGCACAGCACTGCGACCCGTTTGACAAAAACCAGCTTCCCACCAAAAAGTCTTTCTTCACGTGCAGACATGCTCCCAAGTGCCTGTGGCAAGGTGAAGGAAATGCCATACACTGACCTCTAAGAGACCACAGGACCCAAGCACCGTCTGAGCCCTTCCCTCATCCCGGCGGTTTTGCTAGCAGGAGTTCAACCCGAAGGAACCCAGCCCGGAGACCCCCTGGGGCAAAAACTGCTTCAGAGGAGCAATATGCTCTTGCTGTGGAAAACCTATCCCAAGTGGGGGTAGCCAGGTAAACAAAATGCCACACACCCAGGTGTAAGAGACAACATTGCCCAGGCATGGTCTAAGCCCCTCACCTCGTCCCTGTGCTTTTGGGAGCCTGAGGGACACCCGAGGCCGACGGCCCTGAGACCCCTTTGGCTAACAGCCGGCTTCCAACAGAAGCTGTTTTCCTGAGGTGCAGACCCTCCTACGGTTTGCCTTAGCCCCCAGGAGGCCGTTAGGCCCAATCCTCTGGCTGTGTGGCGCGCGGTGGGGCGGGCCGAGGGGACTGAGCTGGCGAGCAGGACCATGGGCCCACAGGTTTTGGCATGGGGGACTTTGAAGATCCTCAGGGGCTAGGAGGGCCCTGCCCCTTCTCCTGCCCCGTATGACCGGTGGGCCCCCTAGAGGCCCAGGTGGCGTGGGGCTGCAGAGTGAGTATGACGCTGGGTCTTGGGTCCCCAACCTCAGCCGCTGTGGTGCCAGGCACCTTGGGTGGGGCCCTCAGGAGCCCACCTAGAGTTAGTGTTAGCCCCAGGGAGGCCCGCAAGCCCGACCTGCTGGATGTGCAGCGAGCAGAGGGGCAGCCCAAGATGAGTTCGCTGAGGACTGGGAGCGTGGGCCCAAGCGTTTTGGCGCGGGGGGCCTTCAAAGTCGTCAGGGGCTCAGAGTGCCCTGCACGTTCTCCCGCTCTGAATGACCGGCAGCGCCAATAATGGCCTGTGTGGCAGTGGGGCGAAGGGTGAATCCAGCGCTGGGGCTCGGGGGTCCCAATCCCCCCGGCGTTGCGGTGCCAGGCTCCTTGGGAGGGGCCCCTCGGGGCAGAACAAGGGTTAGGAGTAGCCCCCAGGAGGCCGGCAGGAAGGATCCACTGGCAGTGTGGCTGGGGGGGGGGTTGTGGTGGGGGGGTGTGCGGCCAGAGGGGAGGGCGCTGGAGAGAAGAGCATGGCCCCAAGTGTTTTGGCGCAGGGGGCCTTCGAAGCTCCCCGGGGGCTCGGAGGGCCCTACCCTTTCAGCCCCGCTGAATGACCGGCGGCGCCCCTAGCAGCCCGGGTGCCAGGGGGCTGCAGGGTGAGTCTGGCCCTGGGGCTAGGACGTCCAGGATCCCCGGCATGGCCGCGCAAGACCCCTTGGGAGGGGCCACTCCGGGACCGCCCTAGGGTTAAGGTTACCCCCAGGTGGCCGGCAGGTCCGATCCGCCTGCTGTCTTTCGAGCGGAGGGGCCGGTTGAGGTGAGGGCGCTGACTAGTGGGAACATGGGCCCAAGCGCTTTGGGGCGGGGGGCCATCGAAGGTCGGCGGGGGCTCAGAGGGCCCTGCCCTTTCTCCAGCCCTGAATGAGCGGCAGCGCCCCTAGTGGCCCAGGTGGTGGAGAGGCAGCAGTGTTAGTCTTGCCCTGGGGCTCGGGGGTCCCCAATGCCCGGAGTTGCGGTGCCAGGACCCTTGGGAGGGGCCCCTCGGGGGCCCACCTAGGGTTAGGATTAGCCCCCAGGACGCCGGCAGGCAGGATCCACCGGCGGTGTGGCGAGCCGGGGGGCGGGCCGAGGGGAGGGCGCTGGAGAGCAGGAGCGTGGGTCCACGTGTTTTGGCGCAGGGGGCCTTCGAAGCTCGCCGGGGGCTCGGTGGGCCCTACCTGTTCTCCCGCCCTGAATGACCGGCGGCGCCCGAAGCGGCCCAGGTGGCGGGGGGCTGCAGGGTGAGTCCAGCGCTGGGGTTGGAGGTTCCCAATCCCCGGCGTTGGGGCGCCAAGCACCTTGGGATGGTCCCCTTGGGGACCCACCTAGGGTTTGGGTTAGCCCCCAGGAGGCCGTCAGGCCCAATCTCCTGGCTGTGTGGCGCGCGGTGGGGCGGGCCGAGGGGACGGAGCTGGCGAGCGGGACCGTGGGCCCACAGGTTTTGGCGTGGGGGCCTTCGAAGATCCTCAGGGGCTAGGAGGGCCCTGCCCCTTCTCCCGCCTGAATGACCGGCGGCGCCCCTAGCGGCCCGGGTGGCGGGGGCTTCAGGGTGTGTCCGGCCCTGGGGCTAGGACGTCCAGGATCCCGGGCGTGGCAGCGCAAGGCCCCTTGGGAGGGGCCCCTCAGGAACCATCGAGGGTTAGGGCTAGCCCCCAGGAGGCCGGCAGGTCTGATCTGCCTGCTGTGTTTCGAGCGGAGGGGCAGGTTGAGGTGAGGGCGCTGACTATTGGGAACGTGGGCCCAAGCGCTTTGGGGCGGGGGGCCATCGAAGGTCCGCGGGGGCTGGGAGGGCCCTGCCCCTTCTCCAGGCCTGAATGAGAGACAGCGCCCCTAGTGGCCCAGGTGGTGGACGGCAGCAGTGTTAGTCTTGCCCTGGGGCTCGGGGGTCCCCAATCCCCAGCATTGCAGCCCCAGGCCCCTTGTCAGGGGCCTCTCGGGGACTGACCTAGGGTCAGGGTTAGCAAGAAGGATGCCGGCAGGCCCAAAATGCCTGCTGTGCAGCGAGTGGAGGGGCGGGCGGAGTGAGGGCACTGGCGAGCTGGAGCCTTGGCCCAAACATTTTGGAGCGGGGGGGGGGGCCTTCGAAAGTTACCTGGGGCACAGAGGGCCCTCCCCGTTCTCACGCCCTGAATGACCGGCGGGCCCCCTAGCGGCCCAGGTGGCGGGGGGCTGCAGGGTAGTCCCGCGCTGGGTCTCGGGTCCCCAATCCCTGGCGTTGGGGCGCCAGGCCCCTTGGGAGGGGCCCCTCAGTAGCCCACCTAGAGTTAGGGTTAGCCCCAGGATGCCGGCAAGCCCTATCTGCTGGATGTGCGGCGAGCAGAGGGGCAGGCCGAGCTGAGGGCGCTGAGGAGTGGGAACGTAGGTCCAAGCGCTTTGGGGCTGGGGGCTATCGAAGGTCCGCGGGGGCTCAGAGGGCCCTGCCCCTTCTCCAGCCCTGAATGAGAGACAGCGCCCCTAGTGGCCCAGGTGGTGGACGGCAGCAGTGTTAGTCTGGCCTTCGGGCTCGGGGGTCCCCAATCCCCAGCGTTGCAGCCCCAGGCCCCTTGTCAGGGGCCTCTCGGGGACTGATCTAGGGTTAGGGTTACCAAGAAGGATGCCGGCAGGGCCGAAATGCCCGCTGTGCAGCGAGTGGAGGGGCGGGCGGAGTGAGGACGCTGACAAGCTGGAGCCTGGGCCCAAACATTTTGGAGCGGGGCGGGGGGCCTTCAAAGGTTGCCTGGGGCACAGAGGGCCCTGCCCGTTCTCACGCCCTGAATGACCGGCGGGCTCCCTAGCGACCCAGGTGGCGGGGGGCTGCAGGGTAAGTCCAGCGCTGGGTCTCCGGTCCCCAATCCCCTGCGTTGGGGCGCCAAGCCCCTTGGGATGGGCCCCTCGGGGACCCACCTAGGGTTTGGGTTAGCCCCCAGGAGGCCTTCAGGCCCAATCCCCTGGCTGTGTGGCTCGCGGTGGGGCGGACCGAGGGGAGGGAGCTGGCGAGCGGGACCGTGGGCCCACAGGTTTTGGCGCGGGGCCTTCTAAGGAGGTCGGGGGCTCGGAGGGCCCTGCCCCTTCTCCCGCCTGAATAACCGGCGGCGCCCCTAGCAGCCCGGGTGCCAGGGGGCTGCAGGGTGAGTCCGCCCCTGGGGCTAGGACGTCCAGGATCCCCGGCATGGCCGCGCAAGACCCCTTGGGAGGGGCCACTCCGGGACCGCCCTAGGGTTAAGGTTACCCCCAGGTGGCCGGCAGGTCCGATCCGCCTGCTGTCTTTCGAGCGGAGGGGCCGGTTGAGGTGAGGGCGCTGACTAGTGGGAACATGGGCCCAAGCGCTTTGGGGCGGGGGGCCATCGAAGGTCGGCGGGGGCTCAGAGGGCCCTGCCCTTTCTCCAGCCCTGAATGAGCGGCAGCGCCCCTAGTGGCCCAGGTGGTGGAGAGGCAGCAGTGTTAGTCTTGCCCTGGGGCTCGGGGGTCCCCAATGCCCGGAGTTGCGGTGCCAGGACCCTTGGGAGGGGCCCCTCGGGGGCCCACCTAGGGTTAGGATTAGCCCCCAGGACGCCGGCAGGCAGGATCCACCGGCGGTGTGGCGAGCCGGGGGGCGGGCCGAGGGGAGGGCGCTGGAGAGCAGGAGCGTGGGCCCAAGTGTTTTGGCGCAGGGGGTCTTCGAGGCTCCCCGGGGGCTCAGAGGGCCCTACCTGTTCTCCCCCCCTGAATGACCGGCGGCGCCCGAAGCGGCCCAGGTGGCGGGGGGCTGCAGGGTGAGTCCAGCGCTGGGCTTTGGAGGTTCCCAATCCCCATCGTTGGGGTGCCAAGATCCTTGGGATGGGCCCCTCGGGGACCCACCTAGGGTTTGTGTTAGCCCCCAGGAGGCCGTCAGGCCCAATCCCCTGGCTGTGTGGCACGCGGTGGGGCGGGCCGAGTGGACGGAGCTGGCGAGTGGGACCGTGGGCCCACAGGTTTTGGCGTGGGGGCCTTCGAAGATCCTCAGGGGCTAGGAGGGCCCTGCCCCTTCTCCTGCCTGAATGACCGGCGGCGCCCCTAACGGCCCGGGTGGCGGGGGCTTCAGGGTGTGTCCGGCCCTGGGGCTAGGATGTCCAGGATCCCGGGCGTGGCAGCGCAAGGCCCCTTGGGAGGGGCCCCTCGGGGTACAACAAGGGTTAGGGTTAGCCCCCAGGAGCCCGTCAGGCCCAATCCCCTGGCTGTGTGGCACGCGGTGGGGCGGGCCGAGGGGACGGAGCTGGCGAGCGGGACCGTGGGCCCACAGGTTTTGGCGCGGGGCACTTCGAAGATCCTCAGGGGCTAGGAGGGCCCTGCCCCTTCTCCCGCCCCGTATGACCGGTGGGCCCCCTAGAGGCCCAGGTGGCGGGGGGCTGCAGGGTGAGTCCGGAGCTGGGTCTCGGGTCCCCAACCTCCGCCGCTGCGGCGACAGGCACCTTGTGTGGGGCCCCTCAGGAGCCCACCTAGAGTTAGTGTTAGCCCCCGGGAGGCCGGCAAGCCCGACCTGCTGGATATGCGGCGAGCAGAGGGGTAGGCCGAGCTGAGGGCGCTGAGGAGTGGGAGCGTAGGCCCAACCGTTTTGGCGTGGGGGGGCCTTCGAAGGTTGCCTGGGGCACAGAGGGCCCTGCCCGTTCTCACGCCCTGAATGACCGGCGGGCTCCCTAGCGGCCCAGGTGGCGGGGGGCTGCGGGTAAAGTCCGGCGCTTGGTCTCAGGTCCTCAATCCCTGGCGTTGGGGCGCCAGGCCCCTTGGGTGGGGCCCCTCAGGAGCCCACCTAGAGTTAGGGTTAGCCCCCAGGACTCCCGCAAGCCCGATCTGCTGGAGGTGCGGCGAACGGAGGGGCAGGCCGAGCTGAGGGTGCTGAAGAGTGGGAACGTGGGCCCAAGCGTTTTGGCGCGGGGGGCCTTCGAAAGTCATCAGGGGCTCGGAGTGCCTGCACGTCCTCCCACTCTGAATGACCGGCGGCGCCAATAACGGCCTGGGTGGCGGTGGGGCAGAGGGTGAGTCCAGCGCTGGGGCTCAGGGGTCCCAATCCCCGGCGTTGCGGTGCCAGGCCCCTTGGGAGTGGCCCCTCGGGTGCCGAACAAGGGTTAGGATTAGCCCCCAGGAGGCCGGCAGGCAGGATCCAGGGGCGGTGTGGCGAGCGGGGGGGGGGGGGGGGGCGGCCGGAGGGGAGGGCGCTGGAGAGCGGAGCTTGGGCCCAAGTGTTTAGGCGCAGGGGCCTTCGAAGCTCCCCGGTAATTCGAAGGGCCTTACCCGTTCTCCCCCCCTTAATGACCGGCAGCGCTCCTAGTGGCCCTGGTGGCGTGGGGCTGCAGGGTGAGTCCAGCGCTGGGGTTTGGAGGTTCCCAATTCCCGGCGTTGGGGCTCCAAAACCCTTGGGATGGTCCCCTTGGGGACCCACCTAGGGTTTGCGTGAGCCACCAGGAGGCCGTCAGGCCCAATCCCCTGGCTGTGTGGCTAGCGGAGGGGCGGGCCGAGGGGACGGAGCTGGCAAGCGGGACCGTGGGCCCACAGGTTTTGGCGTGGGGGCCTTCGAAGAGCCTCAGGGGCTAGTAGGGCCCTGCCCGTTCTCCCGCCTGAATGACCGGCGGCGCCCCTAGCGGCCCCGGTGGCGGGGGCTCCAGGGTGTGTCCGGCCCTGGGGCTAGGACGTCCAGGATCCCGGGCGTGGATGCGCAAGGCCCCTTCGGAGGGGACCCTCGGGGACTGACCTGGGGTTAGGGTTAGCCCCCAGGAGGCCGGCAGGTCCGATCCGCCTGCTGTGTTTGGAACGGAGGGGCAGGTTGAGGTGAGGGCGCTGACTAGAGGGAACGTGGGCCCAAGCGCTTTGGGGCGCGGGGGCCATCGAAGGTCGGCGGGTGCCGGAGGGCCCTGCCCGTTCTCCCGCCGGGAATGAGCGGCAGCGCCCCTAGTGCCCAGGTGGTGGAGGGGCAGCAGTGTTAGTCTGGCCCTGGGGCTCGGGGGTCCCCAATCCCCAGTGTTGCAGCCCCAGGCCCCTTGTCTGGGGCCTCTCGGGGACTACCTAGGGTCAGGGTTAGCAAGCAGGATGCCGGCAGGCCCGAAATGAACGCTGTGCAGTGAGTGGAGGGGCGGGCTGAATGAGGGCGCCGGCGAGCGGAAGCCTGGGGCCAAACATTTGGCGGGGGGTCCTTCGAAGGTAGCCGGGAGCTCAGAGGGCCCTGCCCGTTCTCCCGCCCCACATGACCGGTGGGCCCCCTAGAGGCCCAGGTGGCGGGGGGCTGCAGGGTGAGTCCGGCGCTGGGTCTCGGGTCCCCAACCTCCGCCGCTGCGGCGCCGGGCCCTTGGGTGGGGCCCCTCAGGAGCTCACCTAGAGTTAGTGTTAGCCCCCGGGAGGCCGGCAAGCCCGACCTGCTGGATGTGCGGCGATCAGAGGGGTAGGCCGAGCTGAGGGCGCTGAGGAGTGGGAGCGAGGGCCCAACCGTTTTGGCGCAGGGGCCTTCGAAGGTCATCAGGGTCTAGGAAGGCCCTGCTCCCTCTCCCGCTTGAATGAATGGCGGCGCCCCTAGCGGCCGGCGTGGCGGGGGCCTGCAGGGTGATTCCACCTCTGGGGTTCAGTGGTACCCAATCCCCGGCGTTGGGTCGCCAAGCCCCTTGGGAGGGTCCCATCGGGGACCAACCTAGGGTTCACGTTAGCCCCCATGCGGCCGGCAGGTGCAATCCGCCTGCTGTGTTTCGAGCGGAGGGGTGGGTTGATGTGAGGGCGCTGACTAGTGGCAACGTGGGCCCAAGCGCTTTGGGGCGGGGGGCCATCGAAGGTTGGCGGGGGCTCAGGGGCCCTGCCCTTTCTCCAGCCCTGAATGAGCGGCAGCGCCCCTAGTGGCCCAGGTGGTGGAGGGGCAGCAGTGTTCCTTTGGCCCTGGGGCTCGGGGGTCCCCAATCCCCAGCGTTGCAGCCCCAGGCCCCTTGTCAGGGGCCTCTCGGGGACTGACCTAGGGTTAGGGTTAGCAAGCAGGATGCCGGCAGGCCCGAAATGCTGGCTGTGCGGCGAGTAGAGGGGCGGGCGGAGTGAGGGCGCTGGCGAACAGGAGCCTGGGCCCAAACATTTTGGCGCAGGGGGCCTTCGAAAGTCGCTGAGGGCTCAGAGGGCCCTGCCCGTTCTCCCCCCCCCGAATAACCGGCGGGCCCCCTAGCGGCCCAGGGGGTGGGGGGCTGCAGGGTGAATCCGGCGCTGGGTCTCGGGTCCCCAATCCCTGGCTTTGGGGCACCAAGCACCTTGGGATAGGCCCCTCGGGGACCCACCTAGGGTTTGGCTTAGCCCCCAGGAGGCCATCAGGCCCAATCCTCTGGCTGTGTAGCCCGCATTGTGGCAGGCCAGGGGAGGGAGCTGGCGAGCTGGACCGTGGGCCCACAGGTTTTGGCGCGGGGGGGGGTCCTTCGAAGGTCGTCAGGGACTTGTAGGGCCCGGCCCATTCTACCGCCTGAATGACCGGGCGGCGTTCCTAGCGGCCCGGGTGGCGGGGGGCTGCAGGCTGAGTCCGGCCCTGGGGCTAGGACGTCCAGGATCCCGGGCATGGCGGCCCATGACCCCTTGGGAGGGTCCCTCGGGACCCGACCTAGGGTTAGGGTTAGCCCCCAGGAGGCCGGAAGGTCCGATCCGCCTGCTGTGTTTGGAGCGGAGGGGCGGGTTGAGGTGAGGGCGCTGACTAGTGGGAACGTGGGCCCAAGCGCTGTGGGGCAGGGGGCCATCGAATGTGGAAGGGGGCTTGGAGGGCCCTGCCCTTTCTCCCGCTGTGAATGAGCAGCAGCGCCCCTACGGGCCCAGGTGGTGGAGGGGCAACAGTGTTAGTCCAACCCTGGGGCACTGGGGTCCCCAATCCCCAGCGTTGCATCCCCGGGCCCTTTGTCAGGGGCCTCTCAGGGACTGACCTAGGGTTAGGGTTAGCAAGCAGGATGCCGGCAGGCCTGAAATGCTGGCTGTGCGGCTAGTGGAGGGGCGGGCAGAGTGAGGGCGCTGGCGAAAAGCAGCCTGGGCCCAAACATTTTGGTGCCTGGGGCCTTCCAAGGTCGCTGGTGGCTCAGAGGGCCCTGCCCGTTCTGCCGCCCTGATGACAGGCGGCGCCAATAACGGCCCGGGTGGCGGTGGGGCGGAGGGTGAGTCCAGCGCAGGGTCTCGGGTCCCCAATCCCAGGCGTTGGGGCGCCAGGCCCCTTGCGAGGGGCCCCTAAGGAGCCCACCTAGAGTTAGGGTTAGCCCCCAGGAGGCCTGCAAGCCCGATCTGCTGGATATGCAGCGAGTGGAGGGGCAGGCCGAGCTGAGGGGGTTGAGGAGTGGGAGCGGGGACCCAAGAGTTTGGCGCGGGGGCCTTCGAAATGCGCCAGGGGCTCGGTGTGCCCTGCACATTCTCCCGCCCTGAATGACCAGCGGCGCCAATAAAGGCCCGGGTGGCGGTGGGGCGGAGGGTGAGTCCAGCGCTGGGGCGGGGGTCCCCAATCTCTGGCATAGCGGTGCCAGGCCTCTTGGGAGGAGCCCCTTGGGGGCCGACCTAGGGTTAGGATTAGCCCCGAGGAGGCCGGCAGGCAGGATCCATGGGCGGTGTGGCGAGGGGGGGGCGGGCCGAGGGGAGGGCGCTGGTGAGTGGGAGCGTGCCCCAAGTGTTTTGGCGCAGGCGGCCTACGAAGCTCGCCAGGGGCTCGGAGGGCCCTACCCGTTCTCGAGCCTGAATGACTGGGGCGCCCCTAGCAGCCCGGGTGGCGGGGGGCTGCAGGGTGAGTCCAGCGCTGGGGTTCGGAGGTTCCCAATCCCCAGCGTTGGGGCGCCAAGCCCCTTGAGATGGGCCCTTCGGGGACCGACCTAGGGTTAGTATTAGCCTCCAGGAGTACGGTAGGTCCGATCCGCCTGCTGTGTTTCGAGTGGAGGGGCGGGTTGAGGTGAGGGCGCTGACTAGTGGCAACGTGGGCCCAAGCGCTTGGGGAGCAGGTGCATCGAGGGTCGGGGGGGCTGGGAGGGCCCTGTATGTTCTCCTGCCCTGAATGAGCGGCAGTGCCCCTAGTGGCCCAGGTGGTGGAGGGGCAGCAGTGTTAGTTTGGCCCTGGGTCTCAAGGGTCCCCAATCCCCAGCGTTGCAGCCCCAGGCCCCTTGTCAGGGGCCTCTCGGGGACTGACCTAGGGTTAGGGTTAGCAAGCAGGATAACGGCAGGCCCGAAATGCCGGCTGTGCTGTGAATGGAGGGGCGGACGGAGTGAGGGCGCTGGCGAGCAGAAGCCTGGGCCCAAACATTTTGGTGCCTGGGGCCTTCCAAGGTCGCTGGTGGCTCAGAGGGCCCTGCCCGTTCTGCCGCCCTGATGACAGGCGGCGCCAATAACGGCCTGGGTGGCGGTGGGGCGGAGGGTGAGTCCAGCGCTGGGTCTCGGGTCCCCAATCCCAGGCGTTGGGGCGCCAGGCCCCTTGCGAGGGGCCCCTAAGGAGCCCACCTAGAGTTAGGGTTAGCCCCCAGGAGGCCTGCAAGCCCGATCTGCTGGATGTGCAGCGAGTGGAGGGGCAGGCCGAGCTGAGGGCGTTGAGGAGTGGGAGCGGGGGCCCAAGAGTTTGGCGCAGGGGCCTTCGAAATGCGCCAGGGGCTCAGTGTGCCCTGCACATTCTTCCGCCCTGAATGACCAGCGGCGCCAATAAAGGCCCGGGTGGCGGTGGGGCGGAGGGTGAGTCCAGCGCTGGGGCGGGGGTCCCCAATCCCTGGCATTGCGGTGCCAGGCCCCCTGGGAGGAGCCCCTTGGGGGCCGACCTAGGGTTAGGATTAGCCCCGAGGAGGCCGGCAGGCAGGATCCATGGGCGGTGTGGCGAGGGGGGGGCGGGCCGATGGGAGGGCGCTGGTGGGTTGGAGCGTGGGCCCAAGTGTTTTGGCGCAGGCGGCCTTCGAAACTCGCCAGGGGTTGGGAGGGCCCTACCCGTTCTCGAGCCTGAATGACTGGCGGCGCCCCTAGCAGCCCGGGTGGTGGGGGGCTGCAGGGTGAGTCCAGCGCTGGGGTTCGGAGGTTCCCAATCCCCAGCGTTGGGGCGCCAAGTCCCTTGGGATGGGCCCTTCGGGGACCGACCTAGGGTTAGGATTAGCCTCCAGGAGTACGGTAGGTCTGATCCGCCTGCTGTGTTTCGAGCGGAGGGGCCGGTTCAGGTGAGGGCGCTGACTAGTGGGAACGTGGGCCCAAGCGCTTTGGGCAGCGGGTGCATGGACAGTCGGGGGGGCTGGGAGGGCCCTGTATGTTCTCCTGCCCTGAATGAGCTGCAGTGCCCCTAGTGGCCCAGGTGGTGGAGGGGCAGCAGTGTTAGTTTGGTCCTGGGGCTCAGGAGTCCCCAATCCCCAGCGTTGCAGCCCCAGGCCCCTTGTCATGGGCCTCTTGGGGACTGACCTAGGGTTAGGGTTAGCAAGCAGGATGCCGGCAGGCCCGAAATGCCGGCTGTGCTGTGAGTGTAGGGGCGGACGGAGTGAGGGCGCTGGCGAGCGGAGGCCTGGGCCCAAACATTTTGGCGCGGGGGCCTTCGAAGGTCGCTGGGGGCTCAGAGGGCCCTGCCCTTTCTCCCCCACTGATTAACCGGCGGGCCCCCTAGCGGCCCCAGGGGTGGGGGGCTGCAGGGTGAATCGGGTGCTGGGTCTCGGGTCCCCAATCCCTGGCGTTGGGGCGCCAAGCACCTTGGGATGGGCCCCTCGGGGACCCACCTAGGGTTAGGCTTAGCCCCCAGGAGGCCGTCAGGACCAAACCCCTGGCTATGTAGGGCGCGTTGCGGCGGGCCAGGGGAGGGAGCTGGCGATCGGGACCGTGGGCCCACAGGTTTTGGCGCTGGGGCGGCCTTCGAAGGTCGTCAGGGGCTTGTAGGACCCTGGCCCTTCTACCGCCTGAATGACCGGCGGCGCTCCTAGCGGCCCGGGTGGCGGGTGGCTGCAGGGTGAGTCCGGCCCTGGAGCTAGGACGTCCAGGATCCCGGGCATGGCGGCGCAAGGCCCCGTGGGAGGGGCCCCTCGGGAACCGACCTAGGGTTAGGGTTAGCCCCCAGGAGGCCGGCAGGTCCGATCTGGCTGCTGTGTTTCGAGCGGAGGGGCGGGTTGAGGTGAGGGCGCTGACTAGTGGGAACTTGGGCCCAAGCGCTATGGGGAGCTTGTGCATCGTCGGTCGGGGGAGCTGGGAGGGCCCTGTATGTTCTCCTGCCCTGAATGAGCGGCAGCGCCCCTAGTGTCCCAGGTGGTGGAGGTGGAGTAGTGTTAGTTTGGCCCTGGGGCTCGAGGGTCCCCAATCCCCAGCGTTGCAGCCCCAGGCCCCTTGTCAGAGTCCTCTCGGGGACTGACTTAGGGTTAGGGTTAGCAAGCAGGATGCCGGCAGGCCTGAAATGCCGGCTGTGCGGCTAGTGGAGGGGCGGGCAGAGTGAGGGCGCTGGGAGCAGGACCCTGGGCCCAAACATTTTGGTGCCTGGGGCCTTCCAAGGTCGCTGGTGGCTCAGAGGGCCCTGCCCGTTCTGCCGCCCTGATGACAGGCGGCGCCAATAACGGCCCGGGTGGAGGTGGGGCGGAGGGTGAGTCCAGCGCAGGGTCTCGGGTCCCCAATCCCAGGCGTTGGGGCGCCAGGCCCCTTGTGAGGGGCCCATAAGGAGCCCACCTAGAGTTAGGGTTAGCCCCCAGGAGGCCTGCAAGCCCGATCTGCTGGATGTGCAGCGAGCGGAGGGGCAGGCCGAGCTGAGGGCGTTGAGGAGTGGGAGCGGGGGCCCAAGAGTTTGGCGCGGGGGCCTTCGAAATGCGCCAGGGGCTCGGTGTGCCCTGCACATTCTCCCGCCCTGAATGAGCAGCGGCGCCAATAAAGGCCCGGGTGGCGGTGTGGCGGAGGGTGAGTCCAGCGCTGGGGCGGGGGTCCCCAATCTCTGGCATTGCGGTGCCAGGCCTCTTGGGAGGAGCCCCTTGGGGGCCGACCTAGGGTTAGGATTAGCCCCGAGGAGGCCGACAGGCAGGATCCATGGGCGGTGTGGCGAGGGGGGGGGGGCGGGCCGAGGGGAGGGCGCTGGTGAGTGGGAGCATGGGCCCAAGTGTTTTGTTGCAGGCGGCCTTCGAAGCTCGCCAGGGTCTCGGAGGGCCCTACCCGTTCTCGAGCCTGAATGACTGGCGGCGCCCCTAGCGGCCCGGGTGGCGGGGGGCTGCAGGGTGAGTCCAGCGCTGGGGTTCGGAGGTTCCCAATCCCCAGCGTTGGGGCGCCAAGCCCCTTGGGATGGGCCCTTTGGGGACCGACCTAGGGTTAGGATTAGCCTCCAGGAGTATGGCAGGTCCGATCCGCCTGCTGTGTTTCGAGCGGAGGGGCGGGTTGAGGTGAGGGCGCTGACTAGTGGGAACATGGGCCCAAGCGCTTGGGGAGCGGGTGCATCGAGGGTCAGGGGGGGCTGGGAGTGCCCTGCATGTTCTCCTGCCCTGAATGAGCGGCAGCGCCCCTAGTGGCCCAGGTGGTGGAGGGGCAGCAGTGTTAGTTTGGCCCTGGGGCACTGGGGTCCCCAATCCCCAGCATTGCAGCCCCAGGCCCCTTGTCAGGGGCCTCTCGGGGACCGACCTAGGGTTAGGGTTAGCAAGCAGGATGCCGGCAGGCCTGAAATGCCTGCTGTGTGGCGAGTGAGGGGCGGGCGGAGTGAGGGCGCTGGCGAGCAGAAGCCTGGGCCCAAACATTTTGGCACGGGGGGCTTTCGAAGGTCGCTGGGGTCTCAGAGGGCCCTGCCTGTTCTCCCCCCCTGAATAACCGGCAGGCCCCCTAGCGGCCCAGGTCGGGGGGCTGCAGGGTGAAACCGGCGCTGGGTCTCAGGTCCCCAATCCCTGGCGTTGGGGTGCCAAGCACCTTGGGATGGGCCCCTCGGGGACCCACCTTGGGTTAGGCTTAGTCCCCAGGAGGCCATCAGGCCCAATCCCCTGGCTGTGTAGCGCGTTGCGGCGGGCCAGGGGAGGGAGCTGGCGAGCGGGACCGTGGGCCCACAGGTTTTGGCGCTGGGGCGGCCTTCGAAGGTCGTCAGGGGCTTGTAGGACCCTGGCCCTTCTACCGCCTGAATGACCGGCGGCGCTCCTAGCGGCCCCGGGTGGCGGGTGGCTGCAGGGTGAGTCCGGCCATGGAGCTAGGACGTCCAGGATCCCGGGCATGGCGGCGCAAGGCCCCTTGGGAGGGGCCCCTCAGGAACCGACCTAGGGTAAATGTTAGCCCCCAGGAGGCCGGCAGGTCCGATCCGACTGCTGTGTTTCCAGCGGAGGGGCGGGTTGAGGTGAGGGCGCTGACTAGTGGGAACGTGGGCCCAAGCGCTGTGGGGCAGGGGTCCATCGAATGTCGAAGGGGGCTTGGAAGTCCCTGCCCCTTCTCCAGCCCTGAATGAGAGACAGCGCCCCTAGGGGCCCAGGTGGTGGACGGCAGTAGTGTTAGTTTGGCCCTGGGGTTCGGGGGTCCCCAATCCCCAGCGCTGCAGCCCCAGGCCCCTTGTCAGGGGCCTCTCAGGGACTGACCTAGGGTTAGGGTTAGCAAGCAGAATGCCGGCAGGCCCGAAATGCCGGCTGTGCGGCGAGTGGAGGGGCCGGCGGAGTGAGGGCGCTGGCAAGCAGAAGCCTGGGCCCAAACATTTTGGCGCGGGGGGCCTTCGAAGGTCGCTGGGGGCTCAGAGGGCCCTGCCCGTTCTCCCCCCCGAATGACCGGCGGCGGCTGAAGCGACCCGGGTGGCGGGGGGCTGCAGGGTGAGTCCAGCGCTGGGGTTTGGAGGTTCCCAATCCCTGACGTTGGGGCGCCAAGCCCCTTGGGATGGGCCCCTCGGGGACCCACCTAGGGTTTGCGTTAGCCCCCAGGAGGCCGTCAGGCCCAATCCCCTGACTGTGTGGCACGCGGTGGGGCGGGCCGATGAGACAGAGCTGGCGAGCGGGACCGTGGACCCACAAGTTTTGGCATGGGGGCCTTCGAAGATCCTCAGGGGCTAGGAGGGCCCTGTCCCTTCTCCCGCCTGAATGACCGGCGGCGCCCCTAGCGGCCGGAGTGGCGGGGGTCTGCATGCTGATTCCACCGCTGGGGTTCAATGGTTCCCAGTCCCTGGCGTTGGGTCGCCAAGCCCCTTGGGAGGGGCCCCTCGGGGACCCACCTAGGGTTCAGCTTAGCCCCCAGGAGGCCGCCAGGTCCAATCCGCTTGCTGTGTTTCGAGCGGAGGGGCGGGTTGAGGTGAGGGCGCTGACTAGTGGGAACGTGGGCCCAAGCGCTTTGGGGCGGGGGGGGCCATCAAAGGTGGGCTGGGGCTCAGAGGGCCCTGCCCGTTCTCCCACCTGAATGACCGGCGGCGCCCCTAGCGGCCCAGGTGGCGGGGGGCTGCGGGTACAGTCCGGCTCTCCGTCTCGGGTCCCCAATCCCCGGAGTTTGGGCGCCAGGCCCTTTGGGAGGTGCCCCTCAGGAGCCCACCTAGACTTAGGGTTAGCCCCCAGGAGGCCGGCAAGCCCGATCTGCAGGATGTGCGGCGAACGGAGGGGCAGGCCGAGCTGAGGGCGCTGAGGAGTGGGAGCGTGGGCCCAAGCGTTTTGGTGCTGGGGGCCTTCGAATGTCGTCAGGGGCTCGGAGGGCCCTACCCGTTCGACCCTGAATGACTGGCGGCGCCGCTAGCGGCCCGGGTGGCGGGGGGCTGCAGGGTGAGTCCAGTGCTGAGGTTCGGAGGTTCCCAATCCCCAGCGTTGGGGCGCCAAGCCCCTTGTGATGGGCCCTTCGGAGACCGACCTAGGGTTAGGATTAGCCTCCAGGAGTAGGGCAGGTCCGATCCGCCTGCTGTGTTTCGAGCGGAGGGGCGGGTTGAGGTGAGGGCGCTGACTAGTGGCAAAGTGGGCCCAGGCGCTTTGGGGAGCGGGTGCATGGACGGTCGGGGGGGCTGGGAGGGCCCTGTGAGTTCTCCTGCCCCGAATGAGCGGCAGCGCCCCTAGTGGCCCAGGTGGTGGAGGGGCAGCAGTGTTAGTTTGGCCCTGGGGCTCGGGGGTCCCCAATCCCCAGCATTGCAGCCCCAGGCCCCTTGTAAGGGGCCTCTCGGGGACTGACCTAGGGTTAGGGTTAGCAAGCAGGATGCCGGCAGGCCCGAAATGCCGGCTGTGCGGCGAGTGGAGGGGCGGGCGGAGTGAGGGCGCTGGCGAGCAGAAGCCTGGGCCCAAACATTTTGGCACGGGGGGCCTTCGAAAGTCGCTGGGGGCTCAGAGGGCCCTGCCCGTTCTCCTCCCCTGAATAACCGGCGGGCCCCCTAGCGGCCCAGGGGGTGGGGGGCTGCAGGGTGAATCCGGCTCTGGGTCTCGGGTCCCCAGTCCCTGGCGTTGGGACGCCAGGCACCTTGGGATGGGCCCCTCGGGGACCCACCTAGGGTTTGGCTTAGCCCCCAGGAGGCCATCAGGCCCAATCCCCTGGCTGTGTAGCGCGCATTCCTTCGGGCCTGGGGAGGGAGCTGGCGAGCGGGACCGTGGGCCCACAGGTTTTGGCGTGGGGGGGCCTTCGAAGGTCGTCAGGAGCTTGTAGGGCCCTGCCCCTTCTACCGCCTGAATGACCGGCGGCGCTCCTAGCGGCCCGGGTGGCGGGTGGCTGTAGGGTGAGTCCGGCCCTGGGGTAGGACGTCTAGGATCCCAAGCATGGCGGCGCATGGCCCCTTGGGAGGGGCCCCTCGGGAACCGACCAAGGGGTATGGTTAGCCCCCAGGAGGCCGGCAGGTCCGATCCGGCTGCTGTGTTTCGAGCGGAGGGGCAGGTTGAGGTGAGGGCGCTGACTAGTGGGAATGTGGGCCCAAGCGCTGTGGGGCAGGGGGCCATCGAATGTCGAAGGCGGCTTGGAGGGCCCTGCCCGTTCTCCCGCTGGGAATGAGCGGCAGCACCCCTAGTGGCCCAGGTGGTGGAGGGGTAACAGTGTTAGTCTGGCCCTGGGGCACTGGGGTCCCCAATCCCCACCCTTGCATCCCCGGGCCCCTTGTCAGGGGCCTCTCGAGGACTGACCTAGGGTTAGGGTTAGCAAGCAGGATGCCGGCAGGCCCGAAATGCCGGCTGTGCGGCGAGTGGAGGGGCGGGCGGAGTGAGGGCGCTGGTAAGCCGGAGCCTGGGCCCAAACATTTTGGCGCCTGGGGCCTTCCAAGGTCGCTGGGGTCTCAGAGGGCCCTGCCTGTTCTGCCGCCCTGATGACAGGCCGCGCCAATAACGGCCTGGGTGGCGGTGGGGCGGAGGGTGAGTCCAGCGCTGGGTCTCGGGTCCCCAATCCCAGGCGTTGGGGCGCCAGGCCCCTTGCGAGGGGCCCCTAAGGAGCCCACCTAGAGTTAGGGTTAGCCCCCAGGAGGCCTGCAAGCCCGATCTGCTGGATGTGCAGCGAGCGGAGGGGCAGGCCGAGCTGAGGGCAGTGAGGAGTGGGAGCGGGGGCCCAAGAGTTTGGCGCGGGGGCCTTCGAAATGCGCCAGGGGCTCGGTGTGCCCTGCACATTCTCCCGCCCTGAATGACCAGCGGTGCCAATAAAGGCCCGGGTGGCGGTGGGGCGGAGGGTGAGTCCAGCGCTGGGGCGGGGGTCCCCAATCTCTGGCATTGTGGTGCCAGGCCCCTTGGGAGGAGCCCCTTGGGGGCCGACCTAGGGTTAGGATTAGCCCTGACGAGGCGGGCAGGGAGGATCCATGGGAGGTGTGGCGGGGGAGGGGCGGGCCGAGGGGAGGGCGCTGGTGAGTGGGAGCGTGGGCACAAGTGTTTTGGCGCAGGGAGCCTTCGAAGCTCGCCAGAGGCTCGGAGGGCCCTACCCGTTCTCGAGCCTGAATGACTTGCGGCGCCCCTAGCGGTCCAGGTGGCGGGGGCTGCAGGGTGAGTCCAGCGCTGGGGTTCGGAGGTTCCCAATCCCCAGCGTTGGGGCGCCAAGCCCCTTGTGATGGGCCCTTCGGAGACCGACCTAGGGTTAGGATTAGCCTCCAGGAGTAAGGCAGGTCCGATCCGCCTGCTGTTATTCGAGCGGAGGGGCGGGTTGAGGTGAGGGCGCTGACTAGTGGCAACGTGGGCCCAAGCGCTTTGGGGAGCGGGTGCATGGACGGTCGGGGGGGCTGGGAGGGCCCTGTATGTTCTCCTGCCCTGAATGAGCGGCAGCGCCCCTAGTGGCCCAGGTGGTGGAGGGGCAGCAGTGTTAGTTTGGCCCTGGGGCTCGGGGGTCCCCAATCCCCAGCGTTGCAGCCCCAGGCCCCTTGTCAGGGGCCTCTCGGGGACTGACCTAGGGTTAGGGTTAGCAAGCAGGATGCCGGCAGGCCCGAAATGCCGGCTGTGCGGCGAGTGGAGGGGCGGGCGGAGTGAGGGCGCTGGCGAGCAGAAGCCTGGGCCCAAACATTTTGGCGCAGGGGGCCTTCGAAGGTCGCTGGGGGCTTAGAGGGCCCTGCCCGTTCTCCCCCCCTGAATAACCGGCGGGCCCCCTATCGGCCCAGGGGGTGGGGGGCTGCAGGGTGAATCCGGCGCTGGGTCTCGGGTCCCCAGTCCCTGGCGTTGGGATGCCAAGCACCTTGGGATGGGCCCCTCGGGGACCCACCTACGGTTTGGGTTAGCCCCCAGGAGGCCATCAGGCCCAATCCCCTGGCTGTGTAGCGCCTGTTGCGGCGGGCCAGGGGAGGGAGCTGGCAAGCAGGACCGTGGGCCCACAGGTTTTGGCGCGGGAGGGGCCTTCGAAGGTCGTCAGGGACTTGTAGGGCCCTGCCCCTTTTACCGCCTGAATGACCGGCAGCGCCAATAACGGCCCGGGTGGCGGTGGGGCGGAGGGTGAGTCCAGCGCTGGGTCTTGGGTCCCCAATCCCAGGCGTTGGGGCGCCAGGCCCCTTGCGAGGGGCCCCTAAGGACCCTACCTAGAGTTAGGGTTAGCCCCCAGGAGGCCGGCAAGCCCTATCTGCTGGATGTGAGGCGAGCGGAGGGGCAGGCCTAGCTGAGGGCGCTGAGGAGTTGGAGCGTGGGCCCAAGCATTTTGGTGCGGGGGGCCTTCGAATGTCGTCATGGGCTCGGAGTGCCCTGCACGTTCTCCCGCTCTGAATGGTCGGCAGCGCCAATAACGGCCTGGGTGGCGGTGGGGCGGAGGGTGAGTCCAGCGCTGGGGCTCGGGGGTCCCAATCCCCGGGGTTGCGGTGCCAGGCCCCTTGGGAGGGGCCCCTTGGGGGCCGAACTAGGGTTAGGATTAGCCCCCAGGAGGCCGGCAGACAGGATCCATCGGCGCTGTGGGGAGCAGGGGAGCGGGCCGAGGGGAGGGCGCTGGAGAGCGGGAGCGTGGGCCCAAGTGTTTTGGCGCAGGGGGCCTTCGAAGCTTGCTGGGGCCTCGGAGGGCCCTACCTGTTCTCCTTCCCTGAATGACCGGCGGCGCCCCAAGCGGCCCGGGTGGCGGGGGGCTGCAGGGTGAGTCCAGCGCTGGGCTTTGGAGGTTCCCAATCCCCGGCGTTGGGGCGCCAAGCCCCTTGGGATGGGCCCCTTGGGGACCCACCTAGGGTTTGCGTTAGCCCCCAGGAGGCCGTCAGGCCCAATCCCCTGGCTGTGTGGTGCGCGTTGGGGCGGGCCGAGGGGACGGAGCTGGCGAGCGGGACCGCGGGCCCACAGGTTTTGGCGCGGGGGCCTTCGAAGGAGGTCGGGGGCTCAGAGGGCCCTGCCCCTTCTCCTGCCTGAATGACCGGCGGCGCCCCTAGCAGCCCGGGTGCCAGGGGGCTGCAGGGTGAGTCCGGCCCTGCGGCTACGACATCCAGGATCCCCGGCATGGCGGCCCAAGACCCCATGGGGCTGCGGGTAAAGTCCGGCGCTCCGTCTCGGTTCCCCAATCCCTGGCGTTTGGGCGCCAGGCCCCTTGGGAGGGGCCCCCCAGGGGCCGACCTAGAGTGAGGGTTAGCCCCAGGAGGACGGCAGGCCGGATCCGCCGGGTGTGCCGCAAGCAGAGGGGCGGGCCGACATGAAGGTGCTGGCGAGCGAGCTTGGGCCCAAGCGTTTTTGCGCGGGGGGCCTTCGAAGTTTGCTGTGGGCTCAGAGGGCCCTGCCGGTTCTCCCGCCCTGAATGACCGGGGGCGCCCCTAGCAGCCCGGGTGGCGGCGGGGCGGCACGGTGAATCCGGCGCTGGAGCTCAAGGGTCCCCAATCCCTGGCGTTTTGGTGCGAAACCCCTTGGGATAGGCCCCTCGGGGGCCAACCTAGGGTTAGGGTTAGCCCCTATAAGGCCGGCAGCCCTGATCCGCCGGCTGTGCAGTGAGCGGAGGGGTGGGCCGAGGTGAGGGCTCTGGAGAGCGGGAGCGTGGGCCCAAGCGTTTTGGCGCGGGGGGGGGGGGGGGCCTTCGAAGGTCTTCGGGGGCTCGGAGGGCCCTGCCCGTACTCCCGCCCTGAATGACCGGCGGCGCCCCGAGCGCAGGGTGGCGGCGGGGCAGCAGCGTGATTCCGGCGCTGGGGCTCCGGGGTCCCCAATCCCCGGTGTTGCTACGCCAGACCAGTTGTGAGGTGCCCCTCGGGGACCGACCTAGGGTTAGTGTTAGCCCCAAGGAGGCCGGCAGGCACGATCCGCCAGCGGTGCGGCGAGCGGAGGGGCGGGCCGAGGTGATTGCGCTCACGAGGGGGAGCGTGGGCCCTAGCGTTTTGGCTCCAGGGGCCTTCGAAGGTCCCAGGAGGCTCGGAGGGCCCTGCCCGTTCTCCGGCCCTGAATGACCAGCGGTACCACTAGTGGCCCGGGTGGCGGCGGGGCGGCACGGAGAGCTCGGCGCTGGGGCTCGGGGGTCTTCAATTGCAGGCATTTGGGCCCCAGGCCCCTTGGGAGGGGCCCCCCGGGGGCCGACCTAGAGTGAGGGTTAGCACCAAGGAGGCCAGCAGGCCTGATCCGCCTGCTCTGCGTCGAGTGGAGGGGCGGGTCGATGTGAGGGCACTGTCGAGGCGGAGCGTGAGCCCAAGCGTTTTGGCCCAGGGGGCCTTCGAAGGTAATCGGGGGCTCGGAGGACCCTGCCCGTTCTCCCGCCCTGAATGACCGGCCGCACCCCTAGCGGCCCAAGTGGCGGTGGGGCAGCAGGGTGAGTCCGGCGCTGGGGCTCGGGGGTCCCCAATCCCCGGTGTTGCGGCGCCAGGCCCCTTGAATAGGCCCCTCGAGGGCCTACCTAGGGTTAGGGTTAGCCCCCAGGAGGCCAGCATTCCTGCTTCTCCAGCTGCACGGTGAGCGGAGGAGCGGGCCGAGGTGAGGGCGCTGGTGAGCGGGAGCGTGGGCCCAAGCGTTTTGGGGCGAGGGGCCTTCGAAGGTCGAAGGGGGCTCGGAGGGCCCTGCCCCTTCTCCCGCCCTGAATGACCGGTGGCGCCCCTAGCGGCCCAGGTGGTGGCGGGGTGGCAGTGTGAGTGCGGCAATGGGGCTCGGGGGTCCCCAATCCCTGGCGTTGCGGCGCCAGACCCCTTGGGAGGGGCCCCTTGGTGGCCGATCTAGGGTTACGGTTAGCGCTCCATTCTAGTCGGCAGTCAGTGACCCTAGGTATGATGAGAGGGAGGGGGTAACAGGGCATTTCATCTGATCGCCCCCCCCACCCCTCTGGCCTCCTCTAGCTACGGATGCGTCCTCTCTTCCTGGGACGAGATCGGCGGAGCCCGCGAGCAGCAGGGCATGTGAGTGAGCTTTGGCTAATGCAGAGGGCCCTTCCTTCTTCGAGAGGGCAGTGAGGGGACTGTGTTCTGGGGGCTGCTGGACCCTCATCCCACACATCTGCAATTCCTGTGAGAGGGTCCAGGTCTGAGGGCTGCTTCTGCAGAAGAGGAAAGGGGTCCTGAGGAGCCCTGGGTGGGCTGTGGGCACTGTGGGAGAGCAGAGGGGGCTGGAGGGCAGCCTCAGCCCCTAACAGAGTCATTCCCCATCCCCGCCGCCTCCCAGCCCTGTCTCTACCCCAATCCTGGGACCCAGAACAAAGGGCATGGCTTCCACACATCTGGTGGAACGTCGACACTGGGTGCTCAGCAGGTACTCAGGAGACCCAGGGAGAGCTCGGGGACTGGACGTCCCCCACCCAGTGGGAGATTAGCGTCCACGGAAGGACACCCTCTCCTGGCACCTACTGAACGAGGCAGCACGTAGGCACGGGAGGGGAAGTGGGAGGTATCGGGAGGGTCCTGGGAAGGCCAGGGATGGGACAGAGTCCCTTTGTTCCCTCCTTGGTTGGACAGTCACAGAGCACTAGTGTGCCCTGAGGGCAAACACCATGGCAGACACGCCACCCCTCCCTGCCCACATGCAGTGGAAGTCACACGGCAAGTGGGCAGGGAGACTGAGCAGGGCGTCCAGCTTCCGCTTGGAGGACAAAAATGGTCACACCAGGGGTCAAGGGCTCCCACTCACAGAGGCTTTGGGTCAGCCCAAAGGTGGACATGGAGTAGGAATGGGCTCTGACAGCCGGGAGCCGGGGACCCAGGGGCCCAGGTTCCCACAGGGGTTCCCTGGGGCATCCGTGTGGGAGGTGCCCTGTCCTCTGACTCCTCTGCCCACCTGTCTGTCCCCAGGGCCATCTCCTCCATCCTGGGCACCTGGCTGGGCCACTACCCTGAAGATTTCTTCCAGCCCCCAGAATTTCCCTGCCTAAAGACACTACTGGCATACGTAGGGCTCAACGTGCCAGGCTCAGACCTGGAGCAACGTGCCTGGCTCCTCCTCTCTCGGCTGCGACACCTCGAGCCCGCTGAGCCGGAGGCTGGGGGTGAGGAGGACTGGGGGTGACTGATGGAGGGCTGTGGAGGGGAGAGAGTGGGCCACACAGAGCAAGCCTCCACAGACTGCAGTGTGGCTGGGAGCAAGGAGTGGTCTCAGATCACTGTCCCCATGGGCTACAGTTTGGGGAGACCACCCAGGGACGGGTTCTTAGACTCAAACAATATTGAGTGGTGGGCAAAGTTGCCTTCATTTGGAAGGGACATGGAAAGACAATCATGATGACCATACTTTCTCTTCTTGGAGCGACAGCAGCAGCTCCAGAGCGAGATCTGGAACCGCGCCGAAAGCTAGTCCCAGCTCCCACTGTGGTGCCTGCTGCAGCTTCAGAGCCTGAGCTGGAAAATCCCAACACTTGCTGGAGCTCAGCAACTCAAAAGAGCAGGGACGTCACCTGCCATGTCGGGCCCAGTGCAGCTGGTGGTCAGAGATCTGATCCACCGTGAGGACGTGCAAGAGTCACCTGCGCCTTTGGAAAGCCAGGAGCCTCAGCAGGCCCCAGCACCAGCCATGGAGGTCCCTGAAGAACCCGTGATGACACCTCCCATTTCAGAGCCACGGCAGGATATACTCACAGCTCTGACTCCCTGTCGGGAGCTTGAAGACCCCCCTGCACCTTGTGCAGCCTCGGTGCCCGCGCACACTGCAACACTAGCTATGGAGGTCCCTGAAGGGCCCCTGATGCCACCTGTCCTGTCAGAGCCAACGGAGGTTACACTCACAGCTCTGACGAACGGTCATGAGCTGCAAGAGCCACTGGCATCTATGGCAGCCTGGGCGCCCGCGCACGCTGCAGCACTAGCTATGGAGGTCCCTGAAGGGCCCCTGATGCCACCTGCCCTGTCAGAGCCAACGGAGGTTACACTCACAGCCCTGATGAACGGTCATGCGCTGCAAGAGCCACTGGCATCTATGGCAGCCTGGGTGCCCGCGCACGCTGCAGGACTAGCTATGGAGGTCCCTGAAGGGCTCCTGATGCCCCTTGCCCTGTCAGAGCCAGCGGAGGATATACACAGAGCTCTCACTCCCTGTCAGCAGCTTCAAGAGCCACCTGCACCTTTGGCAGCCCCGGAGTCCAAGCAGGCTACAGCACCAATTATCGGGGTTGCCGGAGGGTGCTGGCAACCATTTCTCTCAGTGGAGCAACTGGCCTCGGCCCCGGAGCAGCAGTTCCTGCTCGCTGAATCCCCAAAGGATGGCTTTCCCTCCCCTGTCATTCCAGTGTTTCTAATTTTTGCGTTGTTCATGCACCTATTTCATAGCTTAATATATTCTGGTCTATAAATAAAGATAAATTGAGTTTTCATGGAATTTTACTCTGATCCTTTTAAATTGTACATCCAGGTGTCATTCGATACAGAGTGTTTCACAACCTTGTCCTTCTACAATATTTCCCTCCAGGAGACTCCCGTGCCACTCGTCAGATACTGCTCATTCTCTCAGCACAGTCCCTGCAGGCACAGCTCCCCTCTCTGCCTCTGTGAGTTACTTCTTCTGGGTTTTCATGTGTGTGGGATCAGACAGTGTGGCCTTTTTCTATCTAGCTACGTAACCTATGAGTGATTCATTTATTTTTTTCAGGTTTCTTTCTCTTAACAAGCAAACAAACACACAAAAACAGAAACAAAAAAAACCCCACCATTTTACTACAAAGGAATATTCCTGATACAATACTGCGCAGGTGAAGCCCCAAAATGAAATGTTTTCATGATCTGGGATAGGCTTCCCTTTTGTAAGTGTGACCCAAGAGCCAGAAATACCTGGGTCCATGAGACACCTGCAAAATCTTTCATTTTCCAGGATAGGCCAGGTTTCAATGATTCTAATGTGCATATTATAAAAATATTGAGACTGCATATTAAATCTTCCTCTTTATTACAAACATATCAGGTAATTAAAAGGTTCTCTAAGGTTTTAGCCAGATTACGTTTTGTTAGTAAAATAGTGATGTAAATATGAAGAAAGGAAGACACATTCCTTCTACCTTCTACCATGATAGCCCATAACGCATGGCGTCCCTCTTCCAGTCCTTTCTCTCGGAGTGTATGGGTGAGTGTGTGCGGGGGAGGGGTTTGCCTGTGTGTGGGACAGGGTGGGGCAGGGAGGGTTTCACAGCTGGGCTCTTGTTCGGCCTGAGGTCCCCACAGTGGACAGGCACTGCTACTCTTCTCCTGTCCCCTTCTGCATTTTCAGGGGCTACACATCATTTACTCAGCAGCACCACCTGCCGAACAATTGAGACCTCTCCAATTCTTTGAGTCTCATCCTTAAAGTGAAGGGTACAATGTGCCGTAAATCTCTTTGGCTTTAGGACTGTTTCCTAAAAGCACAATTTCTGGAACACACTTTAGTCCCATTGTTGCAGTATTGGCTGCAGGGTCCTCTATCTATACTCTCTTTCTTTCCGTGGAGCCTTGCTCGGGAAAGGAGGGTCCCCGGAGACTAGAGAGGAACCCTGAAATCATGAGGAAGACAAGCCAGCAGTGAGGCCATCAGGCTACCTGGGCGGGACCCGTGAAGCAGGGAAGAGCCTGTCCATACCGCCCTCATGGATCCTCCCTCCACAAGCATCTCTGCCCCACCACACACACACACACACACACACACACACACACACACACACACCGCCCTGGAACACCCCTCATCCAGACCCCGTCCCAGGACACACCCCAGCCACTCCAGCCCCTCCTGCTCTAGAACTCAGCTTCTAAGTAGAGCAACCAGGTCCTGCTTCCAGGCCAACAGAGGGGCGTCGGCCGGGCCACACTTGTCTGCTTGCTCCGGGTCCATCCTTTTTGGGCCCTCTCCTCCCAGGAAGGAACCAACCTCTCATGGCAGCTCAGGTCAGTGAGTCACAGACATGACCTGAATGTGTTCATCCATATGTCCACTAGGTGGCAACAGCAAGAACTGCTTGAACCTCTGTGAACAGGAGGGACCTTTACTGAGGAGGGAAGAGAAGGCTAGCTGAGGAAAAAGCTGGAACTGACACCCCACCCCCACCCCCCACCATGGGGTGTACGTGACATTCCTCAGGCACTCCTGGCTGCCCTAAAGGACAAAGAAAGAGTTAACCTATAGACACCACAATCCTGCAAGACTTAAGTCTCCCTCAGTTTCCCAATGTCTTAGCAGTTTACAAGAACCAAGCATTTCTATCAATAACTTAGCTTCCTGAAGGGAAAGCAGATACAACGAAATGTCCTTATAATCTGCAGCCTCCAGGAAGTTCCCAACCGTCTTAATGTTCATGCCTTGCTAGAGGGCAAAACCACCTTCCCTAGACAATGGCAGGGCCTCTGTACCTTGTGAGTCTTCTTTAACATATGCAAGTATTATCTCAACCTCCCTTTTTCCTTACCTTCCCCCAACCCCATAGTCTATCATCAGCCAGCCCTCACAAGCCAGGGCAGCAGCTCTTTCTGCCACCTGTCCTGTCATAAACCACCAATTTTGCACCAAAGACGTCTCGAGAATTCCTTCCTGGTCGTCAGCTGCGGATTCCACCCCACTGAACCTCACCTATATTCCACAACCTCCTCATTTCCAAAGCACACTGGGTGCTCATGGAAGCTGCAGGATGGACAGAGCCTCAACCGGCGGCTTTGGCACTGGGCATAGCCCCTCCACACCACTCAGGCTCCTCCAGCAGTGACCCCCTGCCCCTGCCAGCCCCAATTCTTAATAACCCTCCAGTTCAGTTGTTGTGACAGCAGTGCCTACGCTTCCTGCTGCAGACACAAGTGAGGAGAAGGGAGAGATCCCTCTCCTTGCACGAAGTCACTTGACGGGGAGTCCACTTGATCAGAAGCTCTCCATCTGGGAGCCCTGCAAAGGACAGGAATGCTGTGACCCTCCGCCTTCCCCAAGGAGCTTTGGTGTGGGGAGCACCGCAGAAGTCTACAGAACTTGGCGCACAACAGCATCACACCTCCACGCCTACAGATGCGGGCAGCCGTTTTTATTCTCACCCTCTCAAGAGGTGAGGAAAGCCCTCTGGGCACACAAGGCACACAGAACAACCAGCTGACCCTGAGCCCCACCGGGCCCCCTGACGGGGGCAGTGCATCCCCGTCCAGGCAAAATCACCTGAGAATCAGCGCACTGGGCCCCTGCCCCCCCGAAAACGAGGTGAAAGAACAAGTGAACAGCAAGTTTACAGACCAAAGAGGACGGCCAAACTCCAGCGCTAGGGGAAAATAGCACCTAGAGCTCGAGGCTTTTTCTCATGATTCATTTCTCTCTCCATTCAAAATTTTCCATTTCGTTTTTTTTTTTTCCCTTTCCAACTACCTTTTTTAATTTTAGCAACACTTCAATTTTCAATCTTTTCTTAACTTTCATTTTTTACATTGACATTTTATACATATTTTCTTCATTTTTGGATTCCTGTCGCTACATTCAATTTGATTTCTGTATAATATGAGTTTGGCTTTCTTTACAATTTTGGGATTTAGTGACTTCCAACACACAGACCAAAAGATACTCGGGACCATGTGGCTCACCCTGTTTTGTCCACCCCGTGAGATCCTAATCTCTCTCTCCCCCATCCATTCTTCTCTGGGAAAAGTGACTAGAGGGAGGGATTCACAGCAAAAAAAAAAAAAAAAAAAAAAAAAGAGCCAGAGGTAACACTCTCTGCCACTGATCTAATGCATAGGGTTTTAAGTAAGAAGTCACAGCTGGAACTCAGGATGACAATTACAAAGTTGCTAGCTGGGCTTGAAAAAAGTATAAATGACACGAGAGACTCTCATAGTGCAGAAATGAAATCGAATCAGGCCCAAATTCCAAAGGCTCTAACTGAGATGCAGTCTACATTGGATGTGCATGCTCTAATGGCTAGGGTCAATGAGGAGAAGACAGAGTCAGTGACACCAAAGACAAGCTGATGGAAAGGAAGGAAGCTGAGGAAAAGAGAGAAAGCCAACGAATGGACCATGGGTGGAGGAGTCGAAAAATCAGTGATGCCACAAAAGGAAACAATATTGGAATTACTTCTGGCCCCGAGGGAGAAGACACAGAGGGACAGAAGATCTATCTGTGTAGATCATAGCTGAGAACTTCCCTAATCTGGGAGGGAAACAGGCATTCAAGTCCAAGAGGTAGAGAGGACTCTTCCCCAAATCCATAAGAATAGAGGAATACCCTAACATATACTAGTGACGTTTGCAATTTCAGACAGAAAGAGAAAATCCTGAAAGCAGTTTGAGACAAGAGGATCTTCACCGACAGGGGTAAGCACGTTAGACTAGCCACATACCTATCCACAGAGTCCTGGCACACCAGAAAGGGCTGGTGTGATTGAGTCATGGTACTAAGTGAGAAAAACATGCAGCCAAGAACGCTTTACCCAGCAAGGAGTCATTCCGAATAGGAGCAGAGATAAAGAGCTTCCAGGACAGAAAGAAACTCAAAGGATTTGGCCGCTAAACCACCCTGCAAGAATAGGAAGGGGGATCCTGTAATTGAAGACAGACTCCAAGAGTAACACAGACCAGAAAGAAACAGAGACCATCTACAGAATTAGGGACGTGACAGGTAATGCAATGGACTCATCTCCATCTGCTTTTTAGATTTTTTCTTTATCATTGGTCTTAAGCAATTTTATTGGGATGTAGGTTGATAAGGAGGTTTTTTTTCATGATCCTTATGTTTGGGGTTTTTGTTGCCTGGATTCCTGAATTCTTAAAAATATGGGTGTAGAGGGTTCATACAATTCAGATAACAATCAGAATTACTTCTTCAAACAGTTTTTTTCTGTACCTCAGCCAATTTCGTATCTACCAGGCCACTTGAAATTGCTACAAAGCTCACACATACTCTAGTGTTTGTGTGCAGGGCGTGGTTTGCACCCTTCCTTTTCTCTGCTTTATTCTGGACAACTGCTATGATCATACATTCAAGTTCTCTCTCTCTCTCTCTGTCTCTCGCTCTCTTTTTGCTATTTAGTGTCTAACGGGAAAGAAAGCCCATCTACTACATTTTTCATCTTAGACGTGCCACTGTTCAGCTCCAGAAGTTGGGTTTTCCTTGTTTTCATATTTCCTATATCTCTGTTTCACTTCATCCTTTGTGTACATTCTTACGTATATAAAACGTCTTTCTAACAGTTGTTTGAATGTCCATGTGCAATACTTCCATCGTCTTTTTCATTTCTGGGTAGGTTTCTATTGTTTAATCTTTCTCCTCAGTACGAAGTGAACTCTTCTCCTTCTTTGCATCCTCGTAATCTTTTGTTGGAAGACAGGTATTGTGAATTTTAATTGTTAGATATTAACTATGGCTTATATTTCTACACATACTCTTGAGGATTGTTCTGATGGTGAGGTAGGTTCCTGGAAGACGATTTTATCCTTCCAGACTAGCTTTCCAAAGGTTTGTTAGGTGGTATCACAGTAGTCTTCAATGTATTTTGCTATTGTTCTGTTGGTATTCTGAGCTCTCTTTGCAATGTCCCACGAATTACGAGGTTTTCCACTCTGCCTGCTGCTGGTAGCACAGACTTTTCCTGATTGTGTGTGAAGGCTAGTGACATTTTCCTCTCTGCTTCCCCTGGGCTATGATTTTCCCCACACCACATAGGTTCCTCACACACGTGCCCTACTGAGGAATTCCATGAAAACTCAAAAGTGATCCTAGATGGCTTTCTGAGGTCCTCTTTCTCTGTGCAGCTCTCCTCAGTATTCTGTACTGTAAACCACAGCTATATTGACTTCTCCAAACTTCCATCTTTCTGTCTCCAACTCATGGAAATGGCTGAGCTTCGCCTGTATTCTTCATCCCTGACCTGTAGACTAGAAATGAAATCTCTTTAGGCGGTAAGTTAGGGAAATACAGAGTCCCCCATGTTTGTCTTCCCTCTTGCACTAGTCACTTCCCTGCATTGCCTGGAAATATATCGACAGTGTTCTTTTGCCAGGGTGCCTGGGTGGCTCAGTTGCTTAAGCCTCCTACTCGTGATCTGGACTCAGGTCACGAACTCAGGGTCTTGGGATCAAGACCAGCATTGGGCATCACACTCAGCACAGAGTCGGCTTGAGATTCTGTCTCCCCTCTCCCTCTATCCTCCCCACCCCCCACATTCTGTCTCTCAAACCAACATAGAAAATCTTTCAAATGAAATAAAATCAGTTACGTAACAGGCAGCCTCTGCAACGAGGGGAAGACCCCAGCAGGGTCCGTGCCTTGCCCAGAATCACAGACTGGTAAGAAGGCAGAACCAGGCCTGAACCCAGCTCTCCGAGTGTCCTCAACGTTGGGGCCCTGGCTGAACCTAGTTACTCACTGGGAGCTCGGGAAGAGGTTGTGTTTTGGAACTGGCTGTAGACCTGGAGGTGGTATGGGGGTGAGAAGAAACATCGACATCACAGGCAGGAGGCTTCCCAGCACGTACCTGTCTGAGGAGGAGCCCAGGCCAGGGCAACCCACTGACGGCACCCCTGCCCGCATGACACCCAGAGGAAAGGAGGGATGGCTCGTGACACACAACTGGCAGCGTCTAGGGGTAAGGGTGGGCTCAGCCCCTCTAAGCCAAGGTTCCAATGCCTTCTGCAGGATTGGCCTTGGAAATCAGAAAGCCTAAGACCTGGGAAAGCTATTTCCCATAAACCCTAGGTGGGACTGTCATCTTCTGGGCCTGCACAATAGGAGTATTGGGGCACACACATGTGCACAGTTACACACACAACACAATAGGGACTGTGGGTGGGATCGGAAGAGCTACAGACTCAGAGAAGGTGAGAAAGGAAGAAAATGTGGTGGCAGTTATTCCCTACGTACGACACCACTCCCCCAATTTCTTAGATGGTATCCCACCTATGCCTGTGGACTTCTGCAAGAAGTACATGCTGGAATAATCCCTATCGCACAGGCAAGACACAGACCATCCCTGACAGGCACAACGGCTTCTCTGGGATCCAAAACAGGGAAGATGGAGACTTGCGTCAGAGCCCGGGGTGTTTCTAAGCTGGGGCCCTGGCTGCACCCAGACCTTCCGTGGGGCTTGTGGAGAGGGGTGTGTTGGTGTCACTGGGTACGCATGTGGCATGGCATGCAGAAAGGGGATGAGCAGTCGGCAGCCCAGAGCACTGTTTGTGTAGGTGCTAGTCCAGGTGTGGACTCAGGGAGGGGATCCCAGGAAGTGAAGTCACTTCCCTGATAACTGACCCCAACAGAACTTGGAACCCCGGTCACCAGGCAACCACATCGTAGTGCAGTCCCGTATCAGGCTCACTTGGCTGGAGACAGTCGATAGTGAAAGATGTTCTCTTGCTGCGTGCCCATTGTCCGGGGCTCTGGCTTCCAGAAACCCCAGGGTGAGGGACTTTTCACATGCTGCAGACACTGGCTCAACCCGCGCCCCCGACGCCGCAGGGCCTTTGCCAGGAGGGGCCGGAAGGTAATACCGAGCGACCTAGGCCAGGCCAGGCCACCTCTCCGAGCCATCCCTGGGCAGCCCCATTCCCCCAGTTTCAGGGAAAGAGGGGTATGTGGGGGAGGTCCCGCCCTGGGCTGGAGGAGGTTGCAGGGCAGTGGATACCCTGGGGATGCCTTCATGTTCACACCGATGCCACGGTGGGCAGGGTGGAAAGAGGATTCCTGAGGTGCCTCTCACCAGGGCCAGAGTGAATCCAAGGCCCTCGAGCTGGGTCACTTTTCTCTCCACGGTGGAGCTGCGTGCATCCTGGCCTGTGGTGTGTCTGCAAGGGTGTCCCCTGGGTCTGAGGATCAGCAAAGGCAGCCAGCCAGACCTCTGAGGCCTCCCGCCTGGCTGCCAGGCACTGTCTTTACAGAGCTCCACATGGGAGACAGGGCAGGAGCTGAACGATGGGATCCCCTGCCCCACCTCCTTGAAGGACAGGAAGGAGTTCCCTACTGCCAACAAAGTCCAGCGCTGTCTCAGGGTGAGCGCAGGTGCCACAGGGACCCAGCACCCAGGGCACCGATGTGGCACAAAGGGACCCAGATCCCAGAAACCAGCCTCTGGGCTCCTCGGGGCTCCCTCCTAGACTCCTGCTCCCATGTGAACCTGGATCCCCATCTCCTCCCCAAAACTGCCCTCAGGACCCTGCCAACGGCCTTGGCCCAATGCACAGTCCCTATCCACATATCTGTATGAATATCAGAAAAGCGACCTTAAACCACCTCTCATCCATTGCTCGAAATCCTGGTGAGCTGGGAGACTTTTCCCCAAAGGGGCATGGGGCTTATGGTACTATGCCTATTGCTCTGCCCTTTGGTTGTGAAGGAACACATCGCTGGGGCCCCTCCAGGGTCTGGAGCAGGCGCCTCCTTGTGCTGCACAACATTCCAGAAGGCCCATCAGTTACCGCAGCCATTGAGCCCTTCACAGATGCAGGACGTTCATGTGATTCCCTTCTGTTGCCAACTCACAGCGCTGCACGGAACATTATTACAAAATAATAATAGTAATATGAATAATAAAACCACATATTTTAATTTGAAACAGTACTTTTTCATGAATTAATTTCTATTGAAATTATATGATTTCATAGATACTCAACATTATTATACTAAGATTCAAATACTGGTCTAGCTCTGTATTTTTGTTTGTTTTGGGCATTTCTACCCTGGGAAAATAAGGAAACAGGTTTATAATTGGCTCCAAATTCACAGATTATAAGAAATATAAATTTATCTGTTAAGTTATTTTTTTAGTAAAATATTTTCAAGTGAAAGAATGTTGTCATCTAAAAATGGTAAGATTTATCACTTTTATTACTTACATATTAACCAAATTAAGTCACATCTGCTTTTTAAATAGAAGTGATCTAAATATTAATATATCCTTGTTTAATCAACGTTTGACATCAGATTAAAAATTATGAATGTGAAAGATGACAATTTTTAATGATGCCTTCTCAAAATTTTTTAAGAACATGAAATATAAAGAGAATTGAGTGCTGGAAATATTCTTGAACAGAATAGAGAAATACTGAATGAAAAAAAAAGCCCCCTTCATGATAAAAATCCTTAAACTAAGTTTAGTGGAAATATATTTCAACATAATAAAGGCTATACATGAAAACCCCACTGCTAATATCATACTCAATGGTGAAAAATGGTGAGAGCTTTCCCCCTAGTTCAGGAACAAGATGAGAATGTCCACTCTCACCATTTTTATTCATTCTAGTATTGGAAGTCTTAGCCACAACAATCAGACAAGAAATAAAAAAACTTCCAGATTGGTAAGGAAGAAGTAAAACTTTCACTATTTGTAGATGGCATGATATTATGTATAGAAAACCTAAGATGCTACCAAAATACTACTAATACTGATAAACAGATTCAGAAAGGCTGCAGGATACAAAAAAAAAAAAAAAAAGTACAGAAATCTGTGGCATTTTTCTATACTGATAATGAAGTAGCAGAAAGAGAAATTAAGACAAAAATCCCATTTACACGTGCACCAAAAATAATAAAATACCTAGGAATAAATGTAAACAAAGTGAAAGACCTGACTGAAAATCATACAATTTTGATGAAAAAAGTCACAGACAACACAAATGGAAAGATACTCCTTTCTCATGGACTGGAAGAATAAATATTGTTAAAATGTCCATAGTACCCAAAGCAATCTACATATTTAATGCAATCCCCATCAAAATAGCAACAGTATTTCTCACTAGAACAAATAATCCTAAAATTTGTATGGAACCACAAAAGATCCAGAATAACTAAAGAGATCTTGAAAAAGAATGACAACCTAGAGGCATCACAATCCCAGATTTCAAGATCTACTACAAAGTTGTAGTAATCAAAACAGTATGGTACTGATACAAAAAAAGACATATAGATTAATAGAACGGAATAGACGGCCCAGAAATAAACCCTTGAGGAGCTGAGTTTTCAAAAGGGATGTTCTCCACTTCTCCCAGGACATTCAAATACCCCCTAGACCTCGCTCGTCTAATTAGAGATTTTTCTTTAGGCTCTCAGGACATTGTAATTCTTAGAGAAATTCTTCTCAGAGTCTGGAAGGTAATGTTTTTGCTCATTGTACTTCTTTAATTTAGCTAGATGCCCTTGTATTTGGAAGATATTCTTATAACATCTCCAAGATTATTTTTTAATAGATTTTCTTGTCCGTTTCTTTAAATTACTTTTGCTTACATAAGGGATATCAGAGAAGATATAAATATTTTATTCTTCCAGGAGACTGTGTGTGTGTGTGTGTGTGTGTGTGTGTGTGTATTTAGGCCATATATTTAGTTCATTAAGATTTGTACAGATTTCTAGAAGAAAAATAATCACATGATCACATGATTTAGGATTACTTATAATCATAAATAGATTTTTAAATTGGAGAGGAAAACGGATAGCTAGTAAAGCATGAAACCCTGATAGGAAACATACATACTGTGTGCTGGTTAATTGGTTATAGTCACTTCATGTATTATTATGACAGCTTCTGCCTGTGAACTTAGAAGATGCTGAGCTTCTCAATAATCAAAGAAGAGAACAAGTGTTCATTCAAAATGCTGACCCAAGCAGTGCCTGCTTTTCTGTTTTTCTATCTGAAGCCATCATTTAGAATTTGTACTCTTTCAACAGTAGGAAAGTCCATAGACCTCTAAAGCATGAGTAAAATTCAAATAGGGTCAAATTCCTGAGGGCAAAGCATTATTTTTCTTCCCAGCCCTGTTACATTTGGCCATACATGCTTATTTCAACCCATGCAGCAGAGAATAAGGGCTGTGATTTTCATTATGATCACTAATTCCTTAAAAGTGCATCTAGGGCCTTCCAGAGTCATGAATTCAGCAGAATAACAGAAGGTAGCATATCAAAAGACCATATGCAGGCCCTAGGCTGTATTTGCAGTACTAGTTCTGCATAGTGTTTCCAGTTGGTATGCAATCATGCGTGAACTCAAGCTTAAAAAAAACAAAAAGCTAGAATTTTTCATGCAGTGCTGTTACCTTTCAATGCACACCCAATTCAGCAAACTTAAATATTATCAAATATCCTTCCATAGTGATTGCAGTCTCCAGGGCTATCTACTGGTAATGCATAGCTTGGTTTTTAGATAATAAATAATAAAACTCTTCTAACAGGTGAATTTGATAATCAGTGTGCATCCAGAAGCATTGAATGTTTCCCATTAAATGACTGTAATCTTTCAGTTTGGTTTGCACCACCATATGCTATTGGCCTTGCATTTTGTATGTTAACTTTGCAGAGCTCATGCTCACTACAAACACACTCGGGACCTCTAAATACTTGTTTCTTGTGCATACCATGAATTTGTATTCACATTTTTGGAGACAGGAGACAATGCTGATGTTTACTTGTATTTCAGAAAAATCAATCAGGTCAGCCTTGAGAGGTCACAATGACCAATACAGCTGATACACTGAGAGTTCACTAAATATTTTCTGAGACTTTGGTATCATTGTTGCAAGTATTCAGACAATTTTCTGGATCACATGCCCGTGACAGAGGGTTCCCTTACATTCACAATTCTGGAAGAAAACTCTTCATATTGCCATCCCAGAAATCCAGAAATCCTGCCAGGGAGTGAACATTTACTGTAAAATAATCTGTGCCACATTGCTCCTCTTTTTATACAGCACCATGACACACTAAGGAATAAGAAAAATCCCTGAGCTGTCTCTGTATGTTTTTAGCATTATGATTTCATACACATTTAACGGAATTAATTTAAAAAAGACAACCCTAGTTCTAAGATTAAAAAATCTTCATAAAATAGTCAAATGGAGCCAATGTGCTAAATATTTTTTTTCTGAGGGACCTTAAATTTCCAAGTCTTATACTTTAAATATGGGCTTAATTTGAGAACAGTCATTTTAAAGTTGGCCTAACTCATTTGTCCAAACTCAATTTAAAAATTCACAATTCCTGAGGAGTTAAGATGGCGGAGGAGTAGGGGACCCCTTTTTCACAGGTCCCCTGAGTCGAGCTGGATAGGTACCAGACCAGCCTAAATAACCACGGAATCAGCCTGAGACGCAGGAAGATACATCTGGATCTCTACAAATGAACATCACCAGCACTGAGTATTGAGGTACCAAGAGGGGTGCCGTAAAACCGCGCAGATATCGGAAGATAAACGGAAGGGGGAGGGAGCCGCCGCCTTTGGGCGCCAGGAAGCAGCAGCCACCTGCATGGGGGAGCGGGCAGACTCAGAGACCGCAACCGCAAGAGAGCAGACTGAGACCAGTGAGCCGTGAACGCGCGCCACAAGGCATCTCCTGGAACACCGGAATCCCGGTGTGATCACGGGATCCAGACTGAGACGGGGAGCTCCCGGAGCGCGCACGGGGCGGCTGGCGGCTGGCGGGCCACCTGCACGGGGGAGCGGGCGGACTCGCGGTCGGCACCCGCGAAACAGCAGACTGAGACCCTGAACCGGGTGCGCGCATCACCAGGCTTCTCACGGAACTCCGGAATCACGGTGTGCTCACCGGGCATAGACTGAGACCAGGAGACCCGGGAGCGCGCGGGGCGGCGGTGGCTGGCGGCATTAGAAACACAAAGGACAGAGACGCGCCTGCCCTGGAAGTGAGGGCAGGGACGCCGGGTTGGTGCGCACATCCCGGGTCGCTGCAGGGTTGAGCAGCACCAACAGTAACAGAGTTAAAGTGGCCAGAACATCAGTGGAGAATGGGCCGCAATCCCTCTGCTCTGTGACAATGCAGCCTCTGCTGCTCTGACTCTCAGAAGAGGCATAGCCGACCGCCAGGGAAAGCCGCCAGAGAACAAAAGCCTGGAAATACCGGCTCACAGCATGCCCATCTCCATCCCCCCTCGCGGGGGACACGGAGACTCTACCCAAACAGGGTTGCCTGAGTATCGGTGCGGCAGGCCCCTCCCCCAGAACAGAAGGCAGGCTGAAAAATCAAGAAGCCCACAACCCGGGCGCCTGGGTGGCGCAGTCATTGAGTGCCTGTCTCCGGCTTAGGGCGTGATCCCAGCATTCCGGAAAGGAGTCCCTCATCGGGCTCCTCCGCTGGGAGCCTGCTTCTTCCTCTCCCACTCCCCTGCTTCTGTTTCCATTCTTGCTGACTGTCTACCTCCCTCTCTCAGATAAATAAATAAATAAAATCTTTAAAGAAGAAGCCCACATCTCTAAGATCCCTATAAAACAAGGGGCACGGCCTGGGACCCAGTCAATAATTTGGGCTCTGGACAACCCCGCAACCTCTCCTCATCAGAATGACAAGAAGAAGAAGCCCCCCCCCCAGCAAAGAAAAGACAGTGAGTCTGTGGCCTCTGCCACAGAAATAATGGATATGGATGTAACCAAATTATCAGAAATGGAATTCAGAGTAACGATGGTCAAATTGATGAGCAGAATTGAAAAAAGTATTAACGAAAAGGTTTCTGAGAATATAGAATCCCTAAAGTCAGAAATGAAAGCGAATTTGACAGAAATTAAAAATTCTATGAGCCAAATGCAGGCAAAACTAGAGGCTCTGACGGCCAGGGTCACAGAAGCAGAGGAACGGGTTAGTGAATTGGAGGATGGGTTAATAGAGGAAAAAATGAAAATAGAAGATGCTTTTAAAAAAATCTAAGCCCATGATTGTTGGCTACGGGAGATTACTGACTCAATGAAACGATCCAATGTTAGAATCATCGGCATCCCCGAGGGGGTGGAGAAAAACAGAGGTCTAGAAGAGATATTTGGACAAATCATAGCTGAAAACTTCCCTAATCTAGCAAGGGAAACAAACATTCGTGTCCAAGAGGCATAGAGGACCCCTCCGAAGCTCAACCACGACAAACCTACGCCACGTCACGTCATAGTGCATTTCGCAAATATTAGATCCAAGGATACAGTATTGAAAGCGGCCAAGGCAAAGAAATTTCTCACGTACCAAGGCAAAGGCATCAAAATTACGTCAGACCTGTCTACACAGACCTGGAATGAGAGAAAGGGTTGGGGGAGCATTTTTAAAGCTCTTTCAGAGAAAAACATGCAGCCAAGGATCCTTTATCCAGCAAGGCTGTCATTCAGAATTGATGGAGAAATAAAGACAGTTCAGAATCGACAGTCACTAACCAATTTTGTAACCACGAAACCAGCCCTACAGGAGATATTACGGGGGGTTCTATAAAAGTAAAAAGGCCCCAAGAGTGATACAGAACAGAAAGTCACAGCCAATACAAACAAAGACTTTACTGGCAACATGGCATCATTAAAAGCATATCTCTCAGTACTCAGTCTTAATATTAATGGCTTAAATTCTCCCTTACAACACCACAGGGTTGCAGATTGGATAAAAAGAAATGACCCATCCATTTGCTGTCTACAAGAGACTCATTTCGAACCCAAAGATGCATTCAGACTGAGAGTAAGGGGATGGAGTACCATCTTTCACGCAAATGGACCTCAAAAGAAAGCTGGGGTAGCAATTCTCATATCAGATAAATTGGATTTTAAACTACAGACTGTAGTTAGAGACGCAGAAGGGCACTATATTATTCTTAAAGGAAGTATTCAACAAGTGGATATGACAATTATAAATATATATGCCCCCAACAGGGGAGCAGCAAGATACACAAGCCAACTCTTAACCAGAATAAAGAGACATATAAATAAAATACATTAATAGTAGGGGACCTCAACACTCCACTCTCAGAAATAGATAGAACACCCTGGAAAAAACTAAGCAAAGAATCAAAGGCTTTGAATGCCATACTCGACGAGTTGGACCTCATAGATATATAGAGAACACTACACCCCAGAACCAAAGAATACTCATTCTATTCTAAAGCCCATGGAAAATTCTCAAGAATAGACCATGTTCTGGGACACAAAACAGGTCTCAGCCAATACCAAAAGATTGAAATTATCCCGTGCATATTCTCAGACCACAATGCTTTGAAATTGGAACTCAACCACAAGGAAAAATTTGGAAGAAACTCAAACACTTGGAGACTAAGAACCATCCTGCTCAGGAATGACTCGATAAACCAGGAAATCAAAAATCAAATTAAACAATTTATGGAGACCAATGAGAATGAAAATACAACAGTCCAAAACCTATGGGATACTGCAAAGGCAGTCCTAAGGAGGAAATACATAGCCATCCAAGCCTCACTCAAAAGAATAGAAAAATCTAAAATGCAGTTTTTATATTCTCACCTCAAGAAGCTGGAACAGCAACAGAGGGACAGGCCTAATCCACGCACGAGGAAGCAGTTGACCAAAATTAGAGCTGAAATCAATCAAGCAGAAACCAGAAGTACAGTAGAGCAGATCAACAGGACTAGAAGCTGGTTCTTGGAGAGAATCAATAAAATTGACAGACCACTGGCAAGATTTATCCAAAAGAAAAGAGAAAGGACCCAGATTATTAAAATTATGAATGAAAAAGGAGAGGTCACGACGAACACCATTGAAATTGGAAGGATTATTAGAAATTTTTATCAACAGCTATATGCCAATAAACTAAGCAATCTGGAAGAGATGGAATCCTACCTGGAAACCTATAAACTACCAAGATTGAAACAGGAAGAAATTGATTTCTTAAACAGGCCAATTAATGATGAAGAAATTGAGTCAGTGATAAACAACCTTCCAAATAACAGAACTCCAGGCCCGGACGGTTTTCCTGGGGAATTCTACCAAACTTTCAAAGAAGAAATAATACCTATTCTCCTAAAGCTATTTCAAAAAATAGAAACAGCGGAGGATCTGGGCCTGCAGCCCTGAGCACACGGGCTCTATCCTGCGGGGCCTGCGGGGACAGAGAGCAGGTGGGCCTGGGGGGAGGACCAAGAAGGAAAGCTACCAAACTCATTCTATGAGGCCAATATTACCTTGATCCCCAAACCAGGCAAAGACCCCCTCAAAAAGGAGAATTACAGACCGATTTCCCTAATGAATATGGACGCCAAAATCCTCAACAAGATACTTGCTAATAGAATCCAACAGTTCATTAAAAGGATTATCCATCACGATCAAGTGGGATTCATACCTGGGATGCAAGCGTGGTTCAATATTTGCAAATCAATCAGCGTGATACATCATATCAACAAGAAAAGACTCAGGAACCATATGATCCTCTCAATCGATGCCGAAAAAGCATTTGACAAAATACAGCATCCTTTCCTAATTAAAACCCTTCAGAGTGTAGGAATAGAGGGTACATTTCTCAATCTCATAAAAGCCATCTATGAAAAGCCTACTGCAAATATTATTCTCAATGGGGAAAAGCTGGAAGCCTTTCCCTTAAGATCAGGAACACGACAAGGATGCCCACTCTCGCCACTATTATTCAACATAGTACTAGAAGTCCTTGCAACAGCAATCAGACAACAAAAAGGGATCAAAGGTATTCAAATCGGTAAAGAAGAAGTCAAAATGTCTCTCTTCGCAGATGACATGATACTCTATATGGAAAACCCAAAAGAAGCCACTCCCAAACTATTAGAAGTTATAGAGCAATTCAGTAACGTGGCAGGATAAAAAATCAATGCTGAGTAATCAGTTGCATTTCTGTACACGAATAGCGAGACCGAAGAAAGAGAAATTAGGGAATCCATCCCATTTACAATAGCACCAAAAACCATACGTTACCTTGGAATTAACTTAACCAGAGACGTAAAGGACCTATATTCTAGAAACTATAAATCCCTCTTGAAAGACACTGAGGAAGACATAAAAAGATGGAAAGATATTCCATGCTCATGGATCGGAAGAATTAACATAGTTAAAATATTCATGCTACCCAGAGCAATCTACACTTTCAATGCTATCCCGATCAAAATACCGAGGACATTTTTCAAAGAACTGGAACAAATAGTCCTTAAATTTGTATGGAACCAGAAAAGGCCCTGAATCTCCAAGGAACTGCTGAAAAGGAAAAACAAAGCTGGGGGCATCACAATGCCGGATTTTGAGCTGTACTACAAAGCTGTGATCACAAAGACAGCATGGTACTGGCACAAAAACAGACACACAGACCAATGGATCAGAATAGAGAGCCCAGAAATGGACCCTCAGCTCTTTGGGCAACTAATATTTGATAAAGCAGGAAAAAACATCCGGTGGGAAAAAGACAGTCTCTTCAATAAATGGTGCTGGGAAAATTGGACAGCTACATGCAAAAGAATGAAACTTGACCACTCTCTCACACCATACACAAAAATAAACTCCAAATGGATGAAAGACCTCGATGTGAGACAGGAATCCATCAAAATTCTAGAGGAGAACATAGGCAGCAACCTCTACGACATCGGCCAAAGCAACCTTTTTCATGACACATCCCCAAAGGCAAGAGAAACAAAAGATACAATGAATTTATGGGACTTCATCAAGATTAAAAGTTTCTGCACAGCCAAGGAAACAGTCAGAAAAACTAAGAGGCAGCCCACGGAATGGGAGAAGATATTTGCAAATGACACTACAGATAAAGGACTGGTATCCAAGATCTACAAAGAACTTCTCAAACTCAATACACGAGAAACAAATAAACAAATCAAAAAATGGGCAGAAGATATGAACAGACACTTTTCCAATGAAGACATACAAATGGCTAACAGACACATGAAAAAATGTTCAAAATCATTAGCCATCAAGGAAATTCAAATCAAAACCACACTGAGATACCACCTTACGCCAGTTAGAATGGCAAAAATAGACAAGGCAAGAAACAACAAATGTTGGAGAGGATGTGGAGAAAGGGGATCCCTCCTACATTGTTGGTGGGAATGCAAGTTGGTACAGCCACTCTGGAAAACAGTGTGGAGGTCCCTTAGAAAGTTAAAAATTGAGCTACCCTATGATCCAGCCATTGCACTACTGGGTGTTTACCCCAAAGATACAGACGTGGTGAAGAGAAGGGCCATATGCACCCCAATGTTCATAACAGCAATGTCCACAATAGCTAAATCGTGGAAGGAGCCGAGATGCCCTTCAACAGATGACTGGATTAAGAAGTTGTGGTCCATATATACAATGGAATATTACTCAGCTACCAGAAAGAACGAGTTCTCAACATTTGCTACAACATGGACGGCACTGGAGGAGATAATGCTAAGTGAAATAAGTCAAGCAGAGAAAGACAAGTATCATATGATTTCTCTCATCTATGGAACATAAGCACTAGGATGATCAGTAGGGGAAGAAAGGGATAAAGAAAAGGGGGGTAATCAGAAGGGGGAATGAAACATGAGAGACTATGGACTATGAGAAACAAACTGAGGGCCACAGAGGGGAGGGGGGTGGGGAAATGGGATAGGCCCGTGATGGGTAGTAAGGAGGGCACGTATTGCATGGTGCACTGGGTGTTATACACAACTAATGAATCATCGAGCCTTACATCGGAAACCGGGGATGTACTGTATGGTGACTAACATAATATAATAAAAAATCATTATAAAAAAGAAAAATAATAATAATAAAAAAAATTTAAAAAGGTAGTAAGGAGGGCACGTATTGCATGGTGCACTGGGTGTTATATGCAACTAATGAATCATCGAACTTTACATCAGAAACCAGGGATGTACTGTACGGTGACTAACATAATATAATAAAAAACATTAAAAAAAAATAAAAAAATAAAAATTCACAATTCCTTATCAGTCACCTTTAGGACAATTTCTCATACTCTCTTCTCTCCAAATATATCCATATTTTAACTTAATGCAAAGAAATTTCAACTTACAATTGCTATAACATCTTTAATTTCCAATGTTTTCCTTTTGGATATAATCTATATAAAGGAATGAATTTTTTATCTCTGGCTTAAATCGCAAAAACCCACAAAGCTTTTGACGGAACTTTTTGGCATTCAAGACCATTTCTAGTGCTGTGCAAAGCAGTCAGTGCTTTCTGGGGAGCAACTACTTAAAATTCATATGGACATATTAGATGTAATATGTATATTTGGAATAACCATTGATATATTTCTCTATTTAATTAGAGTAGTCTATGCTAACTCACAGGGTGGACACTGTCAGCTATTTTCAATCTACCAATTATTTCTTTGGGGGACATGGTAAAATCTCTGCTTCAGTAAATGTTTTCACTTTCTTCATGCACTAATTTTCCCTTCTTCGTCTTCTAGCTCTGTCTCAGTGGGAAGAGAGAGCAAGAAATGCTAGCTATCATAATGCAAGCACGGCAGAAGGGGACACAAAATTTTCCCTTGCAACAAAGCAAGCTTTGATACTCAATTCCAATATTTGCTGAATGGTTATAAATGCACCCATTATCTTTTTTTCTGGTGTCCTATAGAGTATGTGCCCTCAAACAGTCAGGAAATGAAGGCATTACTGACTTTCTGTTCATGGTGCTAGGAATACAGGATTGCACTCTGTGGACAACCACATATGTCTGCCCCCCTCAGCTCCTAGGAATCTGCAGATTTACCCCTTTCTTGATGCACGCAGTACTTCTACAGAGTCCTGGACAGGATCTTAGATGAAACTCAGACCAGCACACTATCTCTCTTCCCCTCTCCTCTGCCACATCTTGAGTCAAGATGAAGTGGTGATCACTGGTGAGGACTTCAAAAGCAAATCAAAGAACAAGGGCTATGATCAGAAAGAACGATTACCCAACATTTGCAGCAACATGGACGGAACTGGAGGAGATAATGCTAAGTGCAATAAGTCAAGCAGAGAAAGACAATTATCATATGGTTTCACTCATTTGTAGAACATAAGGAATAGCAGGGAGATCGGTAGGAGAAGGAAGGGAAGAATGAAGGGGGGTTAAACAGAGGGGGAATGAACCACGAGAGACTATGAACTCTGGGAAACAAACTGAGGGCTTTAGAGGGGAGGGGGGTGGGGCATTGGGCTAGGCCGGTGATGGGTATTAAGGAGGGCACATATTGCATGGAGCACCGGGTGTTATACACAAACAATGAATCATGGAACAGTACATCAAAAACTAAGGATGTACTGTATGGTGATTAACATAATAAATTTAAAAAATATATTAAAAAATTAAAAAAATTAAAAATAACCCCCCCCAAAAAACAAAAGCAAACATAAACAAACAAAAAGAACAATGGCTATGGGCTCTAGGGACAGATGTCAGCAAGTTACAGCCAAGGATTAAATGTGACCAGTGGACATCCTCCAGAGTAGGTACTGACTATGCACAAATATTCATGACCTCCCAAAATTCATATGTTGAAGTCTTAATCCACAATACGATGATTTTTGGAGATGGGGACTTTGGGCGATAACTAGGTTTGGATGAGGGTCTAGGAGTGGTACCTCCATGATAGGATTGGTATAAGAGATTTTCATCTCTTAAGAGATGAAAAGACCTCAGTTCCTTTCCCTCTCACTCTACCATGTGAAGATTCAGCAAGAAGGCACTGTCTGTAAACCAGGAAGGATGTCCTCCCCAGACATCAAATCTGCTCACACCTTGATCTCAGATTTCCCAGCTTCTAGTTTGCTGTATAAGCCACCCAGTCTCCAGTACCTTGTTAAAGCAGCTCAAAGAGAACATCCAGGACTCTGGACTAATCCAAGGAGCCACCTACCTCCTGACATAGATGTCGAGTGGATCCATCCTATGTATCTTTGGCCCTCAAAAAATTCCTCAAAGCACAGTAGTGAGACAAGAGCATTCCAACATCTCTTCTTAAAAAAAAAATCCTTTCTAATATTCTCTCCAACATTTTTAAAAGAATAGAGGCAGGTAGTCTTCTAAAGTTCATGAAAATTATGACAAGATCTGCTTCAGTGAACTCATATCCTCTTTTGCAATGTGGGCATGACTGACCGTTACTAGCTTGAGGCCTCAGCCAAAACTGAGAAAAGGGATACTCATGTTAACATACACTACAACTAAGGTATCCGCAGAAAACACAGTTGTTACTCTCTAGCATGGCCATGCTCTGCTTATGAGACCACCTTTCAGCAGGTGGCTAGATTTAGAATTGCCAGTTAATAGAGTTTCTTTCAGTCTGAATTGTCTCCCTTCACTTTAAATATTGAACATTTTAAAAATACAACTCCCTATTAGATTTTAAATGATTACTGTGGAATAACTGACGTTTTTGTTGTTTTTGCTTTCTTAGGTAAAATATTTAATAGTTTGCTTTTTTTCCTCACTTCCCTTTTCTGCCCTAGGAGGGTATCTGTGTCCATGAGGCAAACTCTATGTCCGTGGCAGGAAGCTAGTGGGTCCTGGTATACACCCAGCATCTTTGCCGGGGGGGGGGGGGAGGGAGGGTGTTTACTCTTGAGTTACTACATTGGTATCATTTAATCCTTTGCTGTGATGTACAGGCATCTGCCCCAGGAGCTCACGGCCATACGTTCTTTTTTTTCCACATACATTTTAAGTTATTGCCAGTAGCATCTCTTCATCTTGACCCCAGGCCTTTGCTGGTTCAATCATGTGCTCATCAGGTCTGTATCCTTCAGGAGGACATCTGCGATTTTTTGAAACATTTAATATTTACCATCTTAACCATTTTTAAATGTGCGATTCAGTAGTGTTAAGTTTATTCACAGTGTTGTGAGGCAGATCTCCAGAACTTTTTCATCTTGTAAAACCAAACCAAACCAAATGAAAAACAAAACCAAAAACAAACCAAACAAAAATGCTCTATACTCCTTAGATAGCAACAGTTTCCCCTTTCCTCCCTGACCCCTAGCCTCTGGTAACTACCATTCTACCTTCTGTTTCTAGAACTGGACTACTTCAGATACCCTGGATCAGCGGATTGTCCAGTAACTGTGTCGTTGTGAACAGCCTGTTTCACTCAGCATAATGTCTTCAAGGTGCATCCATGTTGTGCATGTAATAGGCTTTCTTTTTTGAGGCTGAACAATATTCTGGTGTTATGTATACACTGCATTTTTAAAATCCATTTATCTTCTGATAGACATTTAGGTTGATTCCACCTCTTGTTTATTGTGACTACTGCTGCAATGAATGTGGGCATGCAAATCTCTCTTCAAGATCCTGTTTTCACTTTTTGTTTTATTTCTTGGATGAATACCCAGAAGTGGCATTGCTGGATCATACTGTGTTTCTATTTTTTAATTTTCTTGAGGAACCTACGTTGTTTTCATATGCATTATTTTACATTCCCATTAACAGTACACAGAGATTCTAATTTGTCTGCAGCCGTGCTGACACTTGTAATTCCCGGGGGTTTTGTTTTTTCCTTTTTTTTTTTTTAATAGTAGCCATTTTATTGGGTGTGAGGTGATATCTCAGTGTGGTTTTGATTTGAATTTCTCTGATGATTAATGATGTTGAGCATTTTTTATATGCTCATTGGTCAAGTGTAAGAATTTTTTCATTGTATGACAGATACCATTGCATTGGCAAAATTCCACACTGTGTGTAATTTCCTCTAAAACCAAACCAAAACAAACTGAAATCTAACTCCAAGTTGTCAGAATTACTGGTTTACATCCCAGTTCTTTATAAATCTCTGGAATTAATTGTGTCCAAGTTTTCTTTTCCTTCAAGTTGACCACTCTCCTCACATTGGTAGCCTCTTTCTTCACTTTGTTAGAGGCTAAGGTTTCAACTGAGATATGAAATTATGTCACAGGCTTTCCCTTGGAGTTGAATTCCTTAATTCACAAATAGAAATACGAGCGGGCACCCAAGAGGTGAGAGGAAAGAATTCTATTTCTAGAGCACTAGAATGTGGAATCTGTTAATATATGAATTGGGACAACAAACATCCTGTCAATCTCAGTTGTTGTAATATTTAAAAAAGGAATAATCAAAGTCCTACAATAACAAATAAGAATAACAAATAGCAAATATATCACAAGTTTCTTTAAATCGCTGGTAAAATATGTGGAGTGCCTTCAAAATCTTGTAAAAATCCCATGGTGTTTTATAATTTACAAAGAACCTTCACATGCAGATTGCTCGTATGATTTTTACAATGTTTTCAGGTAGGCAGAATGAGAAATTACATTTACAAAGTACCTATGCATATATCAATAGTGGTAACTGATATCCCCATTTTACATTTAAAATTATGACTTTTCCTAGATCTCAGAGTTTGTAAGTGAGCCCATATCATCGTATAAGTGTTTTGCTTTCTTGTCTGGTGTGCCTCACTATTTCCTCGGTCTTTCTATACATTTTTTTAGTTCTTATCATTTGTTATTCAAGTAGAAAGGTACTGCTGGGGTCACAGGGAATATAAAACTTAGTTTCATCTCACGGAAATATATATATTTTTAAATCTGCTTTAAAATAATCAGCATTATCTGAATTATTTTTGTCTTTTTTCATTTTCCTGTTACCAACTTTTTATTAAGCAATAGGTCTGTGGTAGGCAGAGTAATGGCCCCAAGGATGCCCACATCTTAATCCCTGGGATGTATGAATACGATACTCTATATGGCAGAAGGAACTTTCAGAGATAATTAAAGTTATGGACCTTGAGATAGGAAGATTATCTTGGATTATTTGGGTGAGCCCAATATAACCACATGGGCTCTTAAATGTATAAGGAGGCAGAAGACAGAGTCAGAGGGAAATGTGGCCATTTGAGAATGGCCAGAAAGATACAACATTGGTGGCTTTTAAGATGGAAAAAGAGGGCCAGGAGCCAAGGAATGTTGGTGGCCTCTAGAAACTGGAAAATGCAAGGAAATACTCAACCCTATAGTCTCCAGAAAGGAATACAGCCAAACTAACATGATGATTTTAACCCAGTGAGATCCTTGCTGACTTCTAACTTATAGAACTCTAAGATAATAAATTTTTGTTGATTTGAGCCACCAAGTTTGTGGTGATTTGTTATGGTAGCAATAGAAAACTGATAGAAGGACCACTCATGTAAATTTAATTATATACAGGAATACGTAATACATACGGGAATAATTATCTATTTCTCTTTTGCAGTCAAATCTTACTTCTAGCTTCTCAGCACATCTTTTTGGTTTTTTTAGGGCTACTGTACCAATTCCCATACACTCATTTTTCCCCCTGTTACCTCTCTCAGGAATCTGGAAAGAATTGTATGTGCTTTGAGACACATACCCTAAATGCACAACCCATAAAGTACTAAATACTTTTTGATAAAGCTGTCTAGATGAAATATTTTACAGGTAATATGAGCTATATGAAATGCTTTCTGGAAAACACTCTAGCGAGTGGGCACCACCAGGTTAGAAGACGCTCTGGTAATCAAAACTGCTAAATGTTTACCCACCAATAAAGGAAAATATCCTCTTGGGGATTCTAGGCTTGTTACCACGGATGTTGTTTGCTAACTCTGTTTGTTTTCCTACCTGCTTATAGAAACTCCGTGCTGTCACCCATCTGTTCTCTCATCAAAGCAGCTTTGTGGTAGCAGTTATTTTAGACATTTTTTTTTTTTATGATTTCAGATGTCTCTGCATTGAACTATACATTCTACTTGAGAACATGATGATCAGAGCTTTAATGCAGGTAGAAACACACAGCTCCTACTTTTCTCCATTTAGTAATAGGAAAGTTATAATATCTGAATTATTTAAAAATTGTTAGAAACCTTGATTTCCCCTTTGGGATACTCATCACACCAACGGTTTCTTATTTAAAAATGTTATTCTTCATTATTAATTCCTCAATTTTATAGGTGACCTTTTAATTGCTACTTCCAACTGGCTGACACAATGTCTAGTACACAGTAGTCAGTGAATGTTGCTTGTAAATGTTTTAATGACATGCCTCTTATCACTGTCACTTATTTTAGTTTTAAAACTTAGAAAACATTCTTTTACCCTATACTGCTAAATAGTTAATCCTCGTCCTTGAAGACTATCTCCATTCTTCCACACATCACTGCCAATTGTTCCTCTGGCCTGAGAGAGATTACCATTCTTCCCTTCGTTCTTGGCTCAATTCCAACTTCTCCAAGCTGGATATTACATCCTGCTTCCTTCAGAAACTTGACTCGTTCATTATATTCTTTCTTCCAAATCTTCTATCTTTCCTTCATTGCTAGATTATCCTACTCAATAAAGAAGATAATTTTTTAATTATAAAAATTTTGTCTTTCAACTTTTTACCTTACCAATTACAAACAAGCTGAAGAATAACCTGTAATGCCTCGCTTCCTCATTTTTCATTTAATCCAACTTCCAGTCACTTACAGGAAGTCCCCTTTCCAAGGTCACTGATATAATGTCCATCTATTCCAAAGAACATGTGGCAGTTTACATGCTACTCATTACATTTGATACTGTTTGTCACTCTTCTGAATACTCTCATCTTGTTTGACCTCTCAGATCCTTCTTTATGTTCCCTTTCCTTTGCCCATACTTGCAAAGTTTGATGTCCGGAATTTCTCCTCTGCTTATTCTATGCAATTCATCTAAATGGTTTCATCTGTTGCCATGGTTTCAACTACTGCTAACATGTTCATTACTCCCAACTGTCTTTCCATAGCCTCAGAGATTGAGCTGCTTTTTAGGGAATTGCCATCCGGTATCCCAGAGGCACTTCCATCTCAATAGATACAAACGGGATACCTTGTCCTTAGGTTATGATGCTGGCTCCTTCTTGTATATTTTCTAAATCAATAAATGATACCATCTCCTGTTCTGTTGTTGTAGGCAGAGTTGTGGTTGGTTAATCTTTTCTTACTCCTCCATGTAAAAAGCACCATCTCTCATTCACCATCCCCCCTACCTACATCATAAATATCTAATAAATCATTTTGTCTTTTCTACCTGTCATTAACCATATGGTGTCCTACCTACTCTGGGGCACTGAGTAGGACAGGACTAGCTGGAGAGCACATACACGTCATTCAGAAGATAATGCGTATGGGGCAAAGCCAAAGCCAGGAACCATGTGCAGCTAGGTCTGGGGAGAGATGCAGCAGCTGCGCATGAGCTAACAGAGAGAGACGGAGCAGGCGGGGTGTGAGGGCAGGGCAAAGCACACTTACTTACAGGTCCAGAAAGCCCACATGCGCTGCTTTCGTGAAGTGCACAGCATGGCTATCATATATATCGAGGGAGTGTGGACACTTAGATATTTTTCACCCTCCACCTAGCTCCTGGCTATCTGATGATGTTTACAACTTTTCTTCCTGCCTTCCTAATTGGTCTCAGCCTTTTGATACTCTCACTGTTCTCTGAATGACATTTCATTTTTTTTTTTTAAAGATTTTTTTTTTAATTTATTTATTCGACAGAGATAGAGACAGCCAGCGAGAGAGGGAACACAAGCGGGGGGAGTGGGAGAGGAAGAAGCAGGCTCATAGCAGAGGAGCCTGATGTGGGGCTCGATCCCCTAACGCCGGGATCACGCCCTGAGCCGAAGGCAGACGCTTAACCGCTGTGCCACCCAGGCGCCCCTCTGAATGACATTTCAAATACATTTCACTCAGTGCTGGTTTTACAATCAGACTTTTTTTTTTTATAATGATTTTTTATTATATTATGTTAGTCACCATACAGTACATCCCCAGTTTTCGATGTAAGGCTCGATGATTCATTAGTTGTGTATAACACCCAGTGCACCATGCAATATGCGCCCTCCTTACTACTCATCACCAGCCTATCCCATTCCCCCACCCCCCTCCACTCTGTAGCCCTCAGTTTGTTTCTCATAGTCCGTAGTCCCTCATGTTTCATTCCCCCTTCTGATTACCCCTTTTTTTTTTTTTAAAGATTTTATTTATTTATGTGACAGAGAGACAGCCAGCGAGAGAGGGAACACAGCAGGGGGAGTGGGAGAGGAAGAAGCAGGCTCATAGCGGAAGAGCCTGATGTGGGACTCGATCCCGGATCACCAGGATCACGCCCTGAGCCGAAGGCAGACGCTTTAACGACTGCGCTACCCAGGCGCCCGATTACCCCCCTTTCTTTATCTCTTTCTTCCCCTACTGATCATTCTAGTTCTTATGTTCCATGGATGAGAGAAATCATATGATACTTGTCTTTCTCTGCTTGACTTATTTCACTTAGCATTACCTCCTCCAGTGCCGTCCATGTTGTAGCAAATGTTGAGAACTCGTTCTTTCTGATAGCTGAGTAATATTCCATTGTATATATGGACCACAACTTCTTAATCCAGTCATCTGTTGAAGGGCATCTCGGCTCCTTCCACGATTTAGCTATTGTGGACATTGCTGTTATGAACATTGGGGTGCATATGGCCCTTCTCTTCACCACGTCTGTATCTTTGGGGTAAACACCCAGTAGTGCAATGGCTGGATCATAGGGTAGCTCAATTTTTAACTTTCTAAGGGACCTCCACACTGTTTTCCAGAGTGGCTGTACCAACTTGCATTCCCACCAACAATGTAGGAGGGATCCCCTTTCTCCACATCCTCTCCAACATTTGTTGTTTCTTGCCTTGTCTATTTTTGCCATTCTAACTGGCGTAAGGTGGTATCTCAGTGTGGTTTTGATTTGAATTTCCTTGATGGCTAATGATTTTGAACATTTTTTCATGTGTCTGTTAGCCATTTGTATGTCTTCATTGGAAAAGTGTCTGTTCATATCTTCTGCCCATTTTTTGATTTGTTTATTTGTTTCTCGTGTATTGAGTTTGAGAAGTTCTTTGTAGATCTTGGATACCAGTCCTTTATCTGTAGTGTCATTTGCAAATATCTTCTCCCATTCCGTGGGCTGCCTCTTAGTTTTTCTGACTGTTTCCTTGGCTGTGCAGAAACTTTTAATCTTGATGAAGTCCCATAAATTCATTGTATCTTTTGTTTCTCTTGCCTTTGGGGATGTGTCATGAAAAAGGTTGCTTTGGCCGATGTCGTAGAGGTTGCTGCCTATGTTCTCCTCTAGAATTTTGATGGATTCCTGTCTCACATCGAGGTCTTTCATCCATTTGGAGTTTATTTTTGTGTATGGTGTGAGAGAGTGGTCAAGTTTCATTCTTTTGCATGTAGCTGTCCAATTTTCCCAGCACCATTTATTGAAGAGACTGTCTTTTTCCCACCGGATGTTTTTTCCTGCTTTATCAAATATTAGTTGCCCAAAGAGCCGAGGGTCCATTTCTGGGCTCTCTATTCTGTTCCATTGGTCTATGTGTCTGTTTTTGTGCCAGTACCATGCTGTCTTTGTGATCACAGCTTTGTAGTACAGCTCAAAATCCGGCATTGTGATGCCCCCAGCTTTGTTTTTCCTTTTCAACAGTTCCTTGGAGATTTGGGGTCTTTTCTGGTTCCATACAAATTTAAGGACTATTTGTTCCAGTTCTTTGAAAAATGTCATCGGTATTTTGGTTGGGATAGCATTGAAAGTGTAGATTGCTCTGGGTAGCATGGACATTTTAACTTTTTAAATGCCTTCAAAGGCTCTCTAATTAGGTAGAGGTTAATTCTTAAATCTTTGCAAGTCTTGCAAGGGAGTCTAAGATTGGCCCTTGACTTCATTTCCAACATGCTTTTCTCAAATCATTTTTGGAACTACCCTGAGCAACATTAAACACCTTTCAGTGCCTCTGCTGTACTGTATTTTCTCTACGTTTTTGTAATTTCCACCCTTTCTCTCTGCAATGCTGTTATCATCCTACGAACCTTGCTGGGATCAACTCTTCTAAAAGAAAGCCATACCCCATTCTCCCCGGGTCCCACCCCAACTAGGTTAGGTTCACTCTTCTGAGTTCTCATTCCTCATTCTATAATCTAATCTATTCTCTAGCCATATTGTACATTATTTGAGGACAAAGATTATATTCTGCTACCTATTTATCATCTATTATTATTTGTATTTCTATTGCCTTGCACAGTGTGTAATGCACAAAAGGCACTCAATATATGTTGGTAAATGGTAATTAAATATCCTTAAAATTTTTCTATTTAGTTAGGTCTTCAGGGAATAGCAAGTTAAGTTTTTGGAAGGCAGGGATGGGTCTTCATTGCATTTTTCCTTCTTATAGAACTTAACAGGACTTCATGCGTAAAAATTACTAAATAAATAAAAATATTAAATATAATGCTAGAATACGACAGCTATTAGAGTATAGGCTTCAGTGGCAGAAATCTGAGTTCAAATCCTTTTCTTCAATCTTTGGAAGATGAATCAGAGCCACAAATCCTCCATAGAATAATCTCTATCTCTTTCTTCCATATAGGCTTCATTTTTCTTCTTTACTTCTACTTAGCTAAATGCTTTTTTCTGTTTCACTGCTTTTTGTTTTTGCTTTTGTTTTCATCACTTGTCTCCCCTTTCTCTCTCTTCCTCTGAGTACATGTGCAGATTCACATGTGCACCATGTGTGTTTGGGAGTACGTTAAGTGTGGGTGGTTTGCCAACCACAAGACCCTGTGAGTGTAACAGAAAAGCTATAAGCCAAAACTAAGAGTGAATACAAATGCAGACCAACAATGCAAACATAAATAAAACCATGCAAAGCATAAGAGCTGCACAGAGACAACACTAAGATTGTTATAATTTAACTTTTTCTTCTTTTAACCTTTGCACATTCTTATTGTCCTATTTTATTCTTTGCAGTTTCCTCTGCTCCCCCTCTCTGCTTTTTCACCAAGGAGGAGGAAAAAAGGAAAATGTGAAGAGCAACTTTCTTTAAAGAAGAAATACACTAAAGCCTTTTAACCTTAGAGGGAAATTCATTATTTAAATTGGGAACTACATGGACTCCCAATACCCTGTCTGCTCTTCAGCCAGTCACCTTATAGGTGAGACCACTATGATTACCCCTGCTCATTTACAGAGAGCGGCTACCATGGTCCTCATTCTGGGAAAGTCCTGTGAGGAAGCCAACCTCTACAGTAGCCAAGGAAACCTCTACCAGTTGCATATACTGTAGATTTTAATCACCTGGTAGTAAATGTGACCAACTGGCCAGGAAACACCAAGTGCTTGAGAAAAACCAGTGGTATTAAAGAAAGAATCAATATTTTAAAAAATGGCACAGCACATAATCACCTAGGCTATTATTTCCTACCCTGAGTTGAAACTGAATAGTTTGATCTAAAAGCAGATTTCACATTCTAGGGAAAAATAACCACAACAGTTCAGTCAATCCCTTTTCTCTTAGGACTCCTCTGATGATTCTGATTATCAACTTAATTCCAACCAAGCCCCCAGACAAGGTGTCAGCTTCTTGGGGCACTTAATTGCATTCATAAGAGTTTATGAGCAAGGGGAATTTTCAGCCTGATGCCAAGTAATTGACAACTAAATTTTTTTCCTGGTTTCAACCCAAATATTTATTCTTAACATGGCAAAAGTTTAGGATCTGTAGTATTTCCATAGCTTCCAATTATCTCCATTGCTGCAGGACACGGACCATATATAAGTCTCATGTGGTAATCACTAACATTTATCTTTGTTATTGTCACCTGGTATCTTCCTCAATGTCAAAAGAGTCTTAGAAAATGAAGCTCTGCAGTTTTACTGGCCCAACAACAGAGGTCTTACTGAAGAAACCCTATCTCTGTATGACAGAGAATGGGCAGCAGAAACATCTCTGACAGCTGTTGCATGATGGGGTACGATAAAGGTCATTTCCTGCAAATGTTAGGGGTTTTTAAGAATCCCACAGGCACTGGAGAAATAATTGGACTCAAGCAATCAATCATACTTGAAGCATGTGAAGTATATCTAAGGACCAAAGGTCAGGATTTAATGCCCAAATTCATCCAATTGTCTGGAAATAAAAAAAAAAAAAAGATTTAACTTCACAGAAGGTTATATGGAGGAATTTAATTGAAGTTAAATATAAATTAATTAAATATAGATTTTTTTCTTTCTTTGAAAATCTTTGTTGATAAGGACTAATATGATAAATTAGAACCTAAGTGATCTCCCTGAAACTTTATTATTCAAGTAATTAATAAAAGCATACTGAAGTTTTTAACTGATTTTTCTTAAGAAGTGTTACTTTTGTCATAAACTAAAAGTAATTTAATATATTGGTTTTAATTGACATTAATAATTTTAAGAATGAAATTTAAGAATAAACTATGGTTTAACATCCTAAGATGTTTAGCTGGAAATTTAATTTTAAATCACCTGGTTCTCTTCTAGATTCATATGTTATTAAATGCGGTTTTGCTTAAGCTATGATAGTGTTAGGAAAATAATGAAATTTAAAAACTGTAATCCTGTTCAAGACCTTAAATCTTTTTATTGAGTGTGACAGACTTCTAATTGTCCCTAAATACCCAATTCCCTCTTCTTTCTTTTAAAGGCAACTTTTTATTTTGAAATATGTTGGCTTCCTGAAGTTTCAAAATAGTAATGATCATTCTGGTATATTTTAAAGCAGCTTCACCCAATGATCATATCTTCCATAACCACAGTACATGGTCAAAAGCAGGAATCTCACATTGGTACAATACTCTTTTTTTTTTTTTAATTTTTCTTTTCAGAGAGAGTGCACATGCACGAGTTGGGGGAGGGGCAGAGAGAGAGAGGGAGAGAGAGAGAATCTCAAGCAGGCTCCACCCCCAGAGTGGAGCCCAATGCGGGGCTTGATCTTATGACGCTGAGATCACGACCTCAGCCTAAATCAAGAGCGAGACACTTAACCAACTGAGCCACCTGTGCCCCAACATTGGCACAATACCCTTAACTTGCAAATATACTTTATATAGATTTTAAATGCACTCTTCTTTTGCTCTCTTTTATGTGTATAGTTCTTTGAAATTTTATACCAAGTGTAAATTTGTTGAAGCATCACCACATGGTACATATTACCATTAGGGTACAGAACGGCTCCATCGGCACAAAGACACTCCCTTATGTTACCCATTAACAGTTCTGTCCTCCTCCCAACCCTAACCTCCGGCAGCAACTGACTACTTATCACTATGATTTTGCCATTTCAAGAATGTTATAGAAACAGAATCATATCATATCCAATTTTTTCAGATTGGCTTTTGCACTCAGCATAAATCCTTGACATCCTTCTAAATCATTCTTTGTATCATTAGTTTGTTTCTTTGTATTTGTTGTATCACACTTTATTCACCAGTTGAATTTTGGGTGCTTTCCAGCTTTTGGCTACTATAAAGTGACTGTGAACATACTTTAGTTCGCTAGGATAGAAACCCAGGAGGGCAGGGCTGTATCGTGATTGTTAACTTTAAGAAACAGCTGAGCTGCTTTCCAGAATGGCTATGACATTTTACGTTTTCATCAACAATGTTTGAGAAATCCAGTTGCCCTCTATCCTTGTCAACACTTGATACTGTATTTTTTAATTTTTTTGCCGTTTTAATAGGTATGCAATGGTATCTTACTGTAGCTTTAGTTTGCATTTCCCTAATGACTAATGATGGTGAACATCTTTTCTCTCGTGTGTATTTGCCATCTCTATACCCTTTTGGGAGAAATATCTGTTAAAATGATTTGCCTATTTTCTGATTTTTTTTTAATTGCTGAGATTAGAGAATTCTTTATATATTCTGGATAAAAATTGTTTCTCAGATATGTGATTTGATAATATGTGTCAATGACAAACTTGATACTCTAAATAGACCTTGATCCTCTTAATAGGGATCACACAACAGAGCAAAAGTTTTTAAGTTTGATGGTCTATATTATTTTATTTCTTTTATGGATTGTACCTTTGGTGTCATGTCTAAGAGCTCCTTGTCTAACCTAAGCAAAGGAAAAATTTTTCCTGTGATTTCTTCTAGAAGTTTTATAGCGTTTTTTTAAATGTCTCATTTAGATCTATGATCCATTTTGAGTTAATTTTTATATAAGATGTTAAGTTTAGGTTTGGTTCTAGAGAGTTCTGTTTGGATATTGATGGGAGAAGGACAAATTTCAGAAGGAAGAATACTGATGAGTGAAAAATGATGTCAGTGTGTACTGAACAAAGTTTCAAGATAGTGACAGAGGAATAAGGAAATTGGACAGTAGTCAAAATCAAACACACTAGAATACAGAAAGAAGAGTGAAGAGAATGACAGAGTTCTGAAAGAAAATGAAAAATTTAAGAGTAGGTTCAAAATATCAAAAAGCTTTCTAGTTCTTAGACTTGCCCACAGTTGGACTAGGCTATCTTGGTTGAGAGTTTATAAAGATGTTCCTATATATATTATCGATAATACTTGAATCATAGCATTCTGGCTATAAAACCTCTTACTTGCTCAAAAGAGTCATCCCGATGGTGAAATTTTAAATCTGTTAAGGAAGTTTATTATAACTTGAAAACAGCATAATAATTTAAGGTGTATTTCTATGCTTCTGAAATTCTTTTGTATGGCTTTTTGTTCAAGTGAGTATAACTCAAAAGCTAAAGAAGGACAACATTTTTCTGATATTCCGAAGATACTTAGTAGCATCAGAAAGGCAAAGGATAGCTTACAAAATAACAACAACTCTTAAAATTGGGCTAAAAGGCAATCTTAAACAATGAAATTTAACAGAGAGGCCATGAAGAAGTCACATTTAAGAGGAAGATAAAGCACCACGTAAAACTTGGAATTTGTTAAAATAACAACAAATAGAAAAATGAAGTAAATATTTCATTTCAATTTTAAGATTTCCCAAGACCCATTAGCAACATGGCAAGTGTAAATTGAGAACTGGTTTTTATGGGAAAAATGATAATAATTTCTACTTTCACTATCTTTTCCCTAAGTAGATTTACAATGATGTGTGTATTTCCATGAAGAGTTGCTTAATCCAATAAGCTTTCCATTGACATCCCATGTCAGATAGGAACACCACTGTATCACTTACTGATTTCACCAGTATTAGCTTTTTCCTAGAAACTAAAACCAGATGTTACTGAAATTTACACACATGTACATGCACACAGAGTCTATTAAAAATCAATTATTCATCTTTCTGCCTATAATTTTCAGAAGGAAGAAAAGAAAGATGTGCTCAAAGACAAACTATTATTTATCAGAAAAAGCATAAAGATAACTCTCAACCTGAATATTTCCAGTAAGTGTCTTGCTGAAAATTACTGAGGTGATTCTACAAAAATATCTTAGTTTTTAGAGCACATAGAAAGCCATTTCCACAAATTTGATTTTTTTTAGTTTTATCAAGATAATTGGCATACAGAACTGTATAAATTACATAATGACTTGACCCACATATATTACAAAATGATTAGCACATAAAGCTTAGTTAACATCAGCTCACATAGATACACAAAGAAAAGAAAAAATGTTTTTATCCTTGTGATGGGGTCTTTTAGAATCTAGTCTTTTAGCAGCTTTCAAATATACCGTACAGCAGTATTAGCTATAGTCATCATGTTGTATATGTTACATTCCTCATATTTATTTATCTTATAGCTGGAAGTTTGTTTCTTTTCATTAACTTCCTCCAATTCTCCTCATTCCAACCCCCCCATCCCCACCTCTGGTAACAGCAAATCTGATCTTTCTCTGTTTTGTTTTTGTTTTTGTTGTTGTTGTTGTTGTTGTTGTTTTTTGCTGTTGTTTTAGATTCCACGAGTAAATGACATCATATAGTATTTGTCTTTCTCTGACTTATTTCACTTGGCATAATGCTCTCAATATTCACCTATGTTGCCACAAATGGCAGGATTTTCTTCTTTATGGCTGAATATTCCGTGTGTGTGTGTGTGTGTGTGTGTGTACATTTTCCAGATTTTGCTCATCCATTCACCTCTGATGGACATTCCATTATTTCCATGTCTTGGCTGTTACAAACAATGCTGCAATGAACATGAGGCAGATATAGCTTCTACAGTGATGTCATTTCCTTCAGATGTATACCAACAACTGGGATTTCTGGATCACATGGTAGTTCTAGTTTTGATTTTCTGAGGACATCCATACTGTGTTCCAGTGCCTGCACCAGTTTACATTCCCACTAACAGTGCACAGAGGTTGCCTTCTTTCCACATCTTCACCAGCCTTTGTTACTCGTCTTTCTGATGATGGCCATTCTAACAAGTATGAGGAGAAGATAGTTCACTGTGGGTTTGATTTGCTTTTCCCTCATGAGGAGTGATGTTGAGCACCTTTGCATGTGTCTATGGCCATCTGAATGTCTTCTTTGGAAAAAAAGTCTATGTAGGTCTTTGGCCCTTTTTTAATTGGAGGATTTTTGTTATTATTGAATTGTATGAGTTCTTTATATACTTTGGATATAATTTGTAAATATTTTCCCCCATTCTGCAGACCGCCTTTTCATTTGGTTGATCATTTCTTTTGCTGTATGGAAACTTTTCATTTCTATTTATTTATTTTTAAATATTTATTTTAGAGAAAGAAAGAGCATGACCCCGAGTGTGGGAGGGGGTGGAGGGAGAGAGAGAGTCCTCAAGCAGACTCCCCACTGAGCATGGAGCAGATCCCAAGACCCTGAGATCATGACCCAAGCCGAAACTAAGAGCTGGCCGCTTAACCAACTGAGCCACCCAGGCACCCCAGTGTGGAAGCTTTTTAATTTGATGTAGTCCCACTTCCTTATTTTTTATTTTGTTGCTTATGCTTTTGCTACCATATCCAAAAAAAATCATTGCCAAGATCCATGTCCAGGAGCTTTTTTCCTGTTTTCTTCTAGCAGTTTTATGGTTTCAGATCTTACATTTAAGTCTTTGATACATTTTGAGTTAGTTTGTGTGAGTGGTGTCCACAACTTTTTAATGTTCGTAATAAATTTGAACATACAACATATCATCCAAATTTATTAGACAACTTGAAGTATAGTAGTCAAATATCTAGCATAGATTAGTTGAAATGGGTAGCTCTCTTAAGACTTTAAAATTTGTCCTTCTCATAGATCTGAACTCCTAAATGTGTAAAATGAAGCATTAATTAATGTTAGCAACACTTTTCAAAATACTATTTAAGTTCCAGAACAACCACAATGCTCAGAAATGGTCCCTTTCCAGGTTATTTCATGCTCTCTGTAAGATTTCTGGATTGGGTATGAGTTATGTCAAGTATGAGTTAATATTGATATTATTTCTGTCTTTTTCACAAACCAAGAGCACACTTCTAAAGTTGTCAATAGTATGAAAAAAATAAGCAAATTTTGGAATAGGTGACTTCCCTACATTAACTCAAGTTGACTTTGTTCTTCTGAATGATGATAAATACTATCTTGGAGTAGAATAACATGGAAATTCTGTAAACATGTTTAGTTGAAAGTATCCCAAAGATACACAATAATTCAATGGAAGATATAAAAGTAGATCTCAGAAACAGATTTTAGGTTCACTTCTATTTAATTATCTTAATTTTTCTAGTATAATTAAGATTCTGCCTTGACTATGTAAGTGGCTTATGAAAGAGTTATAAAAGTAATATGTAGGGACATTTGAAATATTTTCTTTTTGCTCACTTTGAAAAGATTTCCAGTTTGCTTCTAAATGCATATCAAATTTGAAAGGCCAAGTGATTTAAGGCAGGTATATCATTACTTTCCTCTATGGTTTGTTCAAGCAGGTAAAAAGTATGCAAGAATCTGAATGTTCCTTGCAACAGTAGCTTCAATTTTCATCAGCCAAGACCCAATTTGTGTCAGAGGGTAAAACTTGCCTGATTAGATCTGTTCAAAAAGCCATTAAACAACTTTCAATGTTCTTGCTCTCTCACATTTAGGAAACTAAACTTTTACAGAGACAGGCTGTTTGAAGCCTTCCTAATTATTTCCATTATTATCCAAGAAGGATTACTGATGTTCAGCCTCCATTGGAATTCTCAAAAGTTCTCAGTGCAAATTATATGGCAATCTAAAATGCCTTTCTCTGGCTTTATGGCCTGATTATTATTTAGAGTCTCTCCAGCAGTGAACTTGAAGATCATGCAAATGTGCTCTTTGGGAAAGTCACTGTATAGCTGAATAATTTGTTTTGTAGGAAGCCAGCTCAAGTATATCATCAACCACGAAAATTCTTTATCAATGCTTTTCTATAAAGTAGGCCTATTATTATACCAGTTCCACTTTAACTCTGACAGAAAGCTGATCGGGAATGCTATTATTAAGTCATAAATGCCTATTTTAAAATATGTTGCCTCATATTATTACACTGTATCGTTTCATTAATTCGTGTAATATTTCCTTTGGTTTTTAGTATCTTCTATGTCATAATCAAAACTAAAATAACTCTAAAAATGTAAAGTCTATAGCATAGATTTAAAGTCAAGAGTCCGTATGCGTCTACAACTTAATATGTATAAATACATACAAATTTAACTAGACAGAAGTGACCATGTTCACTCACTACATGCAATATTTACAATGCTGAATAACAACTGTATTTGCCAAGATATTCACAGTTCATAATATTGTGAGATAAAATGTAGCTATAAACATTAATCAATGGCATGTTTATTAAACCTGTATTTCTTAGATCATAAGATATACTGATGAACAAATTTCACTGTGTAATAACAAGGAGCCTAGAGCCAAGTGGGAACAAAAATACCTAAGTAATTTTAATTTGTGAGATAAACTATCAGTATAGGGATTTATTCAGGATACCACTGGCACACCTTACACCCATTCAGGAAAGTTGTTAACAAGCGATATTCAAATAGGACCTAATTAGGCATGAGGTCCTAGAATAGAGAGAGTGTGCCAGTCAGGAGAAGACATGTCTACATGGACAGTAGGAATATGTTACAACAGAGGTTTAAAGTCATATTAAATCAGACTTAAAATGGAGTTTGGTCTTCATCTTGATGTTGAGATAGATCACTGAAGGAGAGTGATATAATCACATTTCAGTTTGGAAAGATCATCCTGGCTCAAGTATAACGAATGTTTTAGAGGGAATAATGGAATTAGACCAGTTCAGATAAGAAATGATACTGTCTTACCCTGTGGTAGTGATGGAAAAGAAAAAAAAAATAAAATAAACTTACTTCTCAACTTATTCTGTTATGACTATTGTTTTGTAATAGACTTTACAGATGTTACTTTTAAAATATTCTGTTAGTCTGAGGAGCCATTTATTTATAGATCTCCTTGTATTATTTGTAACAATATTGTATTTATTTTTTTAAAGGTTTTTAATTTTTATTTATTTGACAGAGAGAGAGACAGCCAGCGAGAGAGGGAACACAAGCAGGGGGAGTAGGAGAGGAAGAAGCAGGCTCCCAGCGGAGGAGCCTGATGTGGGGCTTGATCCCAGGACCCCAGGATCATGCCCTGAGCTGAAGGCAGGCGCTCAACGACTGAGCCACCCAGGTGCCCCTGTATTTATCTCTTAAGCACAGATTCTCTACACATCATCTCAAGTTCCCAGATTGTTTTATTAAAACATTTATCTTCAATCATCCAAATGTGACTAAACACTATCTGAAAAGTCCCATAGTATTCCATACCTGTGAACACATTTACATTTTTGTGCTGAAAGATACATGAAAACAAAGGCTTAGATATTTGATCTTACTGATTTGAAGAAATGATAACATGAAAAGAGAGGTAAACGGAGGCTAAGAAAATGTAAAGTGTGTATTGTGAAAACAGACATGTTATCTGAAAAGTGAATTGTCTGAGGGAAATATAGATCTAAGAGGCATGCATGAAAAATGCAAAAGGAGAGAGACGTGATTGCATACAAATCTAAACTATTTTAACTAGTGCCTACTCATAAAAACACCATCATTTGAATCATATTATGGATTTATGATCTTCCGAAACTGAAATGTGATACCGCTCTCCTTCAGTGGTATGTCTCAGCATCACGACGAAGGCTATATATGTAGATACACACACATACACATTTATATACATACACAGATATATGTAAACTTATGATCTCATCGCTGTAACACTATATGTATATGATGAGACTGTTATTCTAGAAAGCAATTGAACACAGACATTTTAGTCAATTAGAAAAGAGAAAATGAAGTTCAGATACCAATTTCCGGGTTTCAGGCAAGACACATAACCTCTTTGGGCATCAATGTCCTTATCTGTAAAATGACAAAACATACCCTACTATGTATCTCTTGTGTAAATGTATAAAAAGGAGATGGTAGTTTTGAAAGTGGTTTTGGAAAACATGTGCAAGGGGTTCGGTAATGATTCACTGTAGGGAGTGACATTTCTGAAGGAGTCAGAAAGATAGGGGTAACAAAATTCATTCAAACTTAATAGGAAAAGTAGTATTTACTAACTGGCAGGTTTTTAAGATTACGGAAAGAACCAATTTTACATGAATACTATATCTATTCCTCTGAAAATGCTACAAAAATATAGGAATCCATAATGTTAGATATTTTCAAGTTTTGTAGTCAAAATAACTTCCTTAATATTTCTTACACATTTCTCATACACATATGCTTCACACATGCTCCCTATTTTTCAGACAAGGTCAATGTTTTCACTACAATTCATTTACATTGTTATTAGAACTATTTTCTAGGTCTGTTGATAAAATTTGGCCTCACACATTGATAACACATTTTTCTAATTACACTGTAATTTTCACTAGTAATTCTAGCTTTTTTGAATATACAAATCATTTCAACTTATTATATCATTGCTTTAACACTTCATACACATCTTGAGACATTTAGGCCACAAAAGATTATATTTAATATTAAAAGGATCAAATGTAAATAATTCTCAATTACTTATCCAAAGTGAAAACTTGAATAACGTGTATAGTCTAAATGTGCAAATAATCAGAAGATACAGATTTTTTACCCTCCTGCTACCGAATGTTTCCCTGAGTTGCTGTCAGAGACAATGATTACAGTGTTGTGCTTTAATTCCTACTCTCTTGTCAAGACACCAATTGAAAGCAGAATGCTAAGAACTCAGTGAGAACTAAGAGTGATAAATGAAGTGCCAGCATAATTTGGAAATTGGAAAATGTGCCCTTGAAAACATATTAGTTTGCTCAGTTTGTAACGTGTAACAGCAGTATTGGTTTTCTCTCTTCACTGCTAGGTCAAGACACTGATGGAAGTAGGAGTCGGCCGAGCCAGAAACAGATCTTCAGCTGGGGTCCAGTAAAGAGTGTGGGAAGGCTTCCCCGAGGCTGGCAAATATCTCGCCCCAGTGGCTAACACCCCTTGCTCTGTCATTCTGCCTGAGATTTCACCCAAAATGACATTCGCTTATGTGGTTAAGCTCAAGTATTTCCAGGAAGCTTAAGCAAGCTACGGTAGCCATTCCAACTTCCAGAAAGTCTCCCTCTTTGCTGTGATTGATCAAAAAAAAAAAAAAAAAAGAGGTAATTTTTGGTGGAAAGCAGAAATGAATTTGGAGCACTGGGATATTTTTCAGAGAAGAGAGGCCTGGTAAATTTTAGTAGCCAACAGGAAACATGAAACATAGAAGTCAGGGGAGAATGAAAAAGGTGATACCAGGACATAAATAAACACAGAAATGGGCAGAGGAATAAAATAAATAAATAAATAAATAAATAAATAAATAAATAAATAAATAAATAACAACAATAAGAACAATTATAATAACAACTCTCATGTCTTAAACTTTGCCCAGAGCAGTTCCAAAATATTCTATGTGGAGAAAGTGTAGGAACATGTCCAATGTGTAACTAAGATCAGTGCTCCCCTTGTGCGATGCCATGATCTTGCCTGGCTCATGGCCTAAACAACTGGGTGAATCCTGAAATCTGCTCCACTCAGGAGAAAAGCTGGAGTGGCACATCGAATGTGCACATCTTCACAGCCTGGAACCTCAGGGTGGTTCCAGAACACTTTTCTCCTTTGCTTCCACGTTGGTCCAGTTATGTAGTTCTATCAATATGGATAACAGAATGTACTCAGAGAATCAGATGAGCATGGACTCTCCACCAGGAAGGTAAGTCAACGTAACACAAAAACAGATATGGCTGTCAGAGTGGAACACGTGTCTTTTCCTAGCTGGGTATTTTGTCTCTCACAACACAACCTTGCAGACTATCAAGGATATAACAATTTTTGAAAGGGTCATGTTAGGAAAAGAAAATTATACACAGATGCAGCATTTTCCAATCTCTGTGCCATAGATAAGGTAGCTCTGAGAGTAACCAGGAAGGGGCTCGAATAGCGTGAGCCACTGGATCACTGTCACACACACTATAAGAAGCATGTCCTTTTACAGTAGGCTGTCTTACAAAAATGTCCATTTTCCGGGAGTGGCATAGTACCAACAAAAGATGTTTTTGTTCTCCATTCCCACACTGTTTAAGAAAAGGCGAGAAAACATGGGTTACTTAAATTATAGCACATCCATAGCACACCATGGAATACAAACAAGGACGAAAACATCCTTGAGGGGGCTTAACTAAAATATGTGTGCCAACAATGCTGCCATGCCTGTACAATAAGCACATAAAAATACCAAAACTAATTAAATTAAAACACACAGAACTGTACACAGTACAGAACTTTTGCCAAAGTTCAAGAGTAACACACGTGAAGAGTTAACACCTTCCAGAGAGTCTTTCAGTAAATCCTGAAAATTCCTATCCTCAAGTCCCCTGCCTTTGAGAGTGCTTACTTCTAACTTCTGCCTTAGAATCTCCAGCCACCATTAGCACAATCTCCTCCTTACTAGCGAGGTTAGACCTTCCCTGACACAAATCCCTCTTGTCTTTAGGATGTAACACTAGGTCTGCATTATCAGTCTAGAAGGACCCTCTGGTGGCAGTTGTGGTGCAGGCTCCTAGTGGGTCATTTTGTGGTTATCTCTGGTCCTTCGCGTACCTCCAAATAATATTAGCCATGAGGCGATGGGTTTGACACTGCTAATTTCACAGAAGCATCTAAGGCATGAAAGGCTTCTCTTTGAGTATAAGGGTAAGTTACAGACCTTTATCTTTTATTTATTGGTAACGGTTGAATCAGATATACATGCATATATATTTACACACACACACACACACACACACACACACACTCCTCTATGTCCCAAAGATTAACGCTGAGCCTTATCTTATCCTGAAGTCTCCAAACTGCTTACTGAAATCAGGCAGATGAGATGAGAAGAGATGAGAAGGGGAGGGGAGGGGAAAGAGAGGACAGGAGAGAGTGGAAAGGGAGAGAAGAGAAAGAGGAGAGGAGAGGAGAGAAAGAACACCACAAATCTCAGTGGAACAGGCCATGCGTAAGAAGCAAGCTATGTGGTGAGAATGAAGAAGTGAGCACTAAAATTCCATCAAGAAACGACTCTTCAGCTCCACTGCCTGCCGCCACATGGGAACGAGGACCAGGTTTCCAGAGCTTCCAGTTCTTACACAGAAGCCAGGAATCCTCATGTACAATTTCTTATATGTTGACTTAAAATAGTTAAGTCTTGTGCAGACCAAACAAAAAATTTCCGTGAGAAGGATTTAGTCAATGAGCAGTGAGCGTGACCCTCAGTCTAAACAAATAAGAAGATAGGGAAACATCTGCCTAACTTCTTGATCACTGGCCGTTATTTCTCAACACCCGAGTTAGTACTTCTGGATTCTAGAGCATTGTTTCTTCCCCTTCTTCAATCAGACACTTTCAAATCATGCTGCCTCCCCTACACACACACCCCAACACACAAAGTGAGACTAAGAAAGGAGTCTACTGCTGAGCCAGGAACATATCTCTAAAAGTTACCCTATCCCAGTTACAAAGAACCCTGGAGGAAACTTCCTCCACCTGACCTGTTCGGACTTTTTATCTTATCCAAGACCCATTTCCCTGCCAGGCTCACTGGGGAAGTAGAAGGAGGATTCCTCTATTAAGTGTGTACTAAAACTATTGTCTCCTCCCTCGATCTACTCTTTCGATATGAGTTCAAGCTCTCATCACTTCTCATCTGGCCCACTTGTCAATTTACACGAAGTTCATCGCCGCCCTCTAATCCAAACTTCCCACTGTTGACAATATCCTTGCTTATGCCTTAGACACCATCAAAGACACACCAAAGTCACTCTGCATTGCCTTGGACTTTCTTATGGTTACCAACTGTGACCACAGGCTCTCATGTACGTTCTGTCCTCCTATTATACTCATCCCCAGACTTAAATCCCCCTTAACACTGATCCTTGAAATTGGTGTTTCAATCAAAATCCATTCAACCACAATCAGGATTATTTAAATTGAAAATAATGTAATAATGACAATTTAGTGAAACATGTTAGAATCAGAGACTTGATTTAAGACAGAAGGTAAGATTTTTAAAATGAGAGATTACTCAACATTCTTCAAGCCACATTTCTTTATTTTTTATTCTCATTCACACAGGATTGATGTTATACCTAAGATAGTTGTAAAGATTAGAACTTAGAAGGAGGAATATATGCATGTATTCTTTTAGGAGTTATCTTCTGAAACCTTTGACTATCACCAATATTGAAGATAAAGAAATGTTTTGACAGGCTCTTGGATTTCTCATGTTGTATTTCTATCAAGAATTATGCTTAACTTGTATGCTCATGCTACAAGTTAACCGCCTTTTCAACATTCTTTACAGTCTTCTGCATGACAGAAGATACCATAAAGGAAATCAAAGACAAGCAAATTAATAAGGAAATGACAAAACAGTAAATAAGGTTAAATGGATAAAGATACAAATAGCAAATTCACAGAAAAACCTATACAATGGGACACAAAATTATGAAAAAATCCTTATGAAAACATGTGCAGTCCCATTAATAATCAGGATTGTACCATAAAACAGCAATGGGATTTTTTTAAAAAATCAACTAAATATTATTTATTGTTGGATAATTTTAAGTGTAAGTGAGAGTATAAAGAAATGGACATTCCTAAACTGGGGATGAAAATGCAAATTGGTATACAACCTGTTTGGAAGGAAAATTAATTAGGGAAATTAAATATGCACATACTTTGTGATCCAAGATTCCATTTGCCAGCATGTACACCAGAGAAAAGTGTGTTACATCTTCAAATAGGCAGACACTGAGTGCTCTGCATGGCTGTCTGTAGGAGGATAGTGCATTTAGAAAAAAATGGGGCAGAAACAGATAGGGAGTGATAATTTCAAAAATCCAGATACAAACTATGGGTGATTTGCTGCCATTTATGTCACCAATATTTAGTGGAAGAACAAAGACTTAGGGTCACCTTAGAAACCATGAAATGTATGTAAATATCAATCTTAAAGCTTTGGGAATATTTATCGATCTTTATAATTTATAGGTAATGGGCACTGGATGCTTGATCATCTGATGATGTTAGTTCATCAGATTCTCAAACAGTTCATGACTCAGAAGATGAACAACGTTTTTAGAGTTAATAAAAAAGGATTACTGAATCTATTATATATATTTTGATTTTAGGATTTAAAATGCTTTTTGTACTTCTCACAGTAACACCGAGGTCTATGATACAAAATACATTGATAATAATATTTACAATATAGGATTGTTATAGGGGTTTCTTGAGGTAATGTATGTAAGTACCCTACGGATATGCGAACCGCAAGGCTGGTCTGTGGGAGGGACTCATTATGTTGGTCAGTCATGCTAGTATTCCACTGACTCAGCAACTCTCTCTAAAATAACGGTATTTATGAATTCAAGACATACCGTTCATGAATAGCAAGAACTTGCTCTATGACAAAAATAAACATAACAATTTTGTTTCTGTTGAACACCAAGCCAACTCTTTCCTTTCAAACTATGTTTACAAGGGAAATACTCATAAAGCTGAGATGGCTGGTGGTTCTAGGGATCACCTAGAAAATGGATTGTCAGAGATTGATTAGACACTGACTGGAGACACCAAGTAAGACAACAGTAACAAAGTAAGCAAGCTATCTGTGATTCAGAAACTGATAATCAAAAGTGCAGTGATCAGCTACTATTACAGCAACCAAGTGATTTCCTCCAGTTCGGGCTCTATTTCTGATATAGCGTCATATGTTATCAATGAAAAAAATAATAACTAAATCTCCCTTCTCCTAATTTCCAGTTCCCTTCAAGGGAAACAATAATTTTATCGCCCCATTGCTAAAATGAAGTTGCATTAAATACATCTGCTCTCTAAACTTTCTGATGTGGTACTGTAAAAGTAGTTAGGTTTCCACTGTAAGACTGAATGAAATCAGTGGCCGTAATTAGGACCCAACTTACGTCATAACAGTACCTGAAAGGGGGGGGGGGAGTATTTATCTCAGTGTTCCTGCTTTTCCATTCTTGGAAGCCGGTTTGGATGGATCCCAATGCCCTATAAGTCCTCCTGCGTTTGACTATTATCGGTCTCCTCCCCAGGAATCATTCTGCCCAAACCAAAACTCCACTCAATAGATAAATGCTACCAATCACGGAAAGGGAAAATTGAAAACTTGTAAGTATTCCCCAATATTAATGTGCCTGAACAATCATATTTAATTGGTTCTCAGGTCTATTATTTGTTCTGTCTACCCAAAGAAAGTTCTATTGTAGTTATTTCAATGATAAACTTGCTTCTTCTCAAAAAGTTTTATTATTCTGAGAAATTGCTTGAAAATAGCAGAAGTTGTAGTGGGGTAGTGAAGGCCTGATAATACATTCTAAAGGTTTTTTTAATAGTGTAATTTATGTTAAAACTTGTCCTAATACATTGCAAGATCACTTAGATATTTTATTTTAAATACTGTATGTAGCTTTCTCACAGCTCTAGTGCCATTTCCAGTAAAATGAGATTTTCATGAAAGACATTAAAAATCATGTTGCACTTAAATGGTGATATTGTTTCAATCTTTCATCAGGCGAGGTCATTTTCGTTCAGAAATTTGACATTCATCTAGAACATTCTGTATCTAAGAAAAATGAAATGCCTACAGTTGCTTCAATTTCCAGACTTAACTACTTTTACATAAGAGTCGAGTTCCTCTTCAGCCCACTAAGGTACTCACACATCTTCCTTTATTCCTTAAGGCCAACCTGTCCTGAAACAGCTCCCCTGGAAATCTGACAGTTACAGAAAAGAGCCATAAAATGTCTTATTAAGGGATTTAACCTCGCAATCATTAACATGTAGATATGTATTTCACTTGGGTATAGAAATTAACCTACTATGCTTTATTTATTTTTAAATTTTATACATTGATACCCCTTGTACATTAATACCCCTAATCTGGGATTCAGGGGAGCTAATAAACACACATTTCCTCCTGTTCCTTTTCTTCCTCCTCCTCACTCATTAGTTTTCTTAAGAATACACATTAAGAAGTTAAATGCTAAAAACTGAAATTCAACAGGAGACTTTTGCATGTTTGCAAAGACCTCTGATGTTTCTAGTTAAACACATACCTTATCTCCTTACTCTCACCTAATTTCTTTTTTTTTAAATTTTTTTATTATATGTTAGTCACCATACATCATTAGTTTTTGACGTAGTGTTCCATGATTCATTGTTTGCGTGTAACGCCCAGTGCTCCATGCAATACGTGGCCTCCTTAATACTATGCTTTTTTTAATACAAAAGGAGGCAGTCTGGAGAGATTTGAAGGAAACACAAAGGCACAATTAAATTATTAACAGTTCTTGATAGATACAGAAAGAGAAGCAGGTACAGTTAAACTTTCATCTGATACAGGCTGGGATGAGGATATCTGTGCCTAGAGGCAAAAGTAAGGAAATAGGAAAATGTACCGATTTTGCTGATGATGTATCCTAAATACATGCTTTATTTTGGTTTCCTTCTGAAAAAATTTACTTTTCCTATAATTTACACTTGTATTCCTTGTTTGATTACAAAACAATTTTACATAAGTTATGTCTTTGGACTTTTACAGTATTGTATGTTAGAGCAAGTTTTGGCTATTTAACAATGAGGAAATGGAACTTAAGTGACCTCCCATAGGTATATATGTAATAAGTTGAAGAGCAGGGTCATATACCCTATGTCTTGTGTTTCACTAAGTTTTTTAGGCATCATGTTATTGTCTTAGGGGAAAAAAACCCTGCTTTATGAGCCTATAAAGAACATTTTGACACCCTTTGATTTATAAGATTTGTTAGTATGGGCATGCATCAGATTTTCTTTAGTGCACAACAAAATAAATTTAGAAGAGTAAGAATAATTAAAATTCCTAAAGACAACATTGAGTAAATATTTTTAAAAATCAAAATACTATCAAAGTTAACACACACACGCACCCACACACATACGCACACAGCACAAATTTCAAGATACACAGCACAAGAATTTAAAGTCTATCTCCCTTCTGTCTCTTGCTGCCAGAAGTATCCCAGCCAAACAATTATATCTCCCAAGCGAAGATATTGAAGCATGATTTCTTTTTGCTTCCCTGCCCTTTATTTTTAACACAATGATTCTGTCCTACAAATTAGTTTCAACTTTTATCACTTAGCTCCATGGACAAGTGTGCTTGCACGCACACACACACACCTGGGGACGCACACACTCTTCGTTCCGTATCAGCACAGGATCTTCCTTATTTTAATGGCTATAGAAAGGTGTTATAATTTATTTGACCAGTTGGACATTTAAGTTATTTCCAAATAAATCTTGCACAGATGTCATTTAGATAGCATGTATGTCACTGGATAAATTCCTAGAAGGGGAATTATTAAGCAAAATGAATTATACATTTCAATTTTGAGAAATATTGCCAAACTGCCCGTTGTATTGTATTAATCTATATTTCCACCAGCAACGCATGAGAATGCATGCTTTCCTGACACCCCATTGACACATTGTGTCAGTAATTTTTTTTTTTTAAAACTATAGGAATAGGATAGGATGGGGCGCCTGGGTGGCACAGCGGTTAAGCGTCTGCCTTCGGCTCAGGGCATGATCCCGGCGTTCTGGGATCGAGCCCCACATCAGGCTCCTCGGCTATGAGCCTGCTTCTTCCTCTCCCACTCCCCCTGCTTGTGTTCCCTCTCTCGCTGGCTGTCTCTATCTCTGTCGAATAAATAAATAAAATCTTTAAAAAAAAAAAAAAGGAATAGGATAGGTATGTTACATAGCTGAGTTTCAATTTGTATAAGTGAGGATGAGATTTTTCCCCACATGCATGTCATCTTCCCAATCCTTCATTGGACATTGGTCTTTTCCCAACTGATTCACATGGATGCTGGACATGTTAAGAATATGAATTCCTTAACTGTTAAAACTGGAAAAAATTATAATTCCTTTATCTTTTGTTTGTAGAAGTTTATATGCAGTTTTACTTTAATGTAATTAAACACAGCTATTTATATATTTTTGAGCTTTTTGTCATTTTAAAAAAGCTTTCTCCAATCCAACACCATAGCATTTGAGTTGAGCTTTGCCTTGATAAGTTAACTAGTGGTATGTTTTATATAAAATGTATCATGCAGATGAAGGAATTATCCTATTGGAAAAAAATATCTCCTATTTAAATTTTGGAGTTTGAGATAGTCAACATTTTGCTTTTTGCATGGTTAATATTCAAATGCACAGGCATTGGAAAACAGGCCTAATTGTTTCTAAAGCTATTTCTGGTTCTAAATGATAAAACCACATCTTTGACACAAACAAAGATACTTTGTTCTCATTTCCAGTAGAAACTGACAGCCTCCAAGTCATCTAGTAGTTACCCTAAAGGATCCAACTATAATTAAGATGTAGGAGATGTAGTTTACATCCCTTTGACCAGAATTAGAATTGTATTTGTCAAAATATTTTTCTTATGTTTATTCTAGCTGAAACTAGAAGCTACTTCTCATGAAGTAGATGGTGTAAAAGCATTTGTGGTTTTGTATCTTTACTGAGATTTTACAGTTTTCTGGTGATATTTCTATCTGTGGACTCAAAGCCTCATAATTAATCATATATGTTGAAAACGCCTTACGTATGTTCTTCATGACATGAAACTGTATTTTTTGAGTGACTTAAATGGGAGTATCTACACATAAACCTATTGCTCTTTTTATATTGATATATACATTTAGTCCAAAAAGTATACAAGTATACTGTTGGATAACAGTAATATTTTGAAGGGATATTCTATAGATTCATGGCTTTGTTCTTTTGTGAGAAAAGATTTTCCCTTTTTAAAAAAGAAAACTATACTCACATTTCTCGGTAAGGCAATTCTGTGTAGTTAAATCAGAGAAAGAACGTTTTGTAAGGTTTAGAGAACTCTTTCAGGAGAGACTACAACATAGACTTGCAGTTAGTATACGTGAGTTAGTATAAGTGAAGTAATTATTTAAAGTCCAAGGACTTCATGTGAATCTCCAGAGCAAGTCAAAGCATACCAAGAATTCTCAACATCAAAGAGAGGAGTTGGGTTTGTACATGAATAAGATAATCAGATTTTAAAATTCCAATGTAGTTATCTAAACAGTCCACCCGTACCAATTGTAAATTGTATTCACTAACTTAAAATGTGTAATTCTACCCAAAAGTTCATTTGTCCCTATAATTTACTTAAATGATGTACTTTTAACCAAGATTTCAATTTCATTGATGTCCCTATAATAACGTGGAAAGTAAAATGGAAAATTCGAACATTTATCCCACATGGAGCAATATGGAAGACTCTAAATAAGAGACTTCAAATAAATACCTTTTTATACAATGAATTGCTTTGAATGAACCAAATTTCCAGTGTTAGTGACATATAAATGGAGATGAAGGAAAATCTTGTCTTTTACTTCTATTTTTATTATTACATACAGAGATAAGATTTTAAACAACAGAAGGAATAAAATCAAATATTTCAGAAAAATAGAAAGTTTTGAGGAGTAATTGTATATGGCATTGTTTATCCATGAGTATGATTTGGTAGCTCTTTCAACCCAGGTGGGAAAAGCAGGAGAGCAGCCCTGTGGGTGGGAGTGTGGGGTAGAGTGGGTGGGTGATTGGCACCTACAACTCCCAGACATATCCTGTGCAGGATTTAATACTGTAAGTGTGATGGAACTTCACTTTAACATTCCATAGCAGAGTGTAGCTTTGACATAAAGTGACTCTACCTTCGATCCACAGCAAGATGGTTAATTGCAAGTACAGAAGAACCCTATTAGGCAGTACTTCCTTAGACGATGACTACGGAGTAGTTTACCTGCCTCTTGGCCACAACTTTTGTAAGCGAAAGGCCGCCTAACTCCCTAAAGTTGGCTAATATCCATTGCTTGCTTCTAAGCCAGTGCATTTCTTCTGCTCAATTTCCCAATTAAATCTGGTCTTTCTTTGGGATCAAGTAAGTGAGCTGTAAGTAATAAATAAAAATACTAGCTAGAGAACAGGTGGATAGGTAGTGAAGGTAAGAGTTTGCCTGGAAGGAATAGAAAGAAAATACAAACATATTAAGAGTCTCTAAAAAGTTAATACACATTGAATGTGAATGTAACTACTCATTTTTTTTAAACTGTGACTCTGTCTAAAATAAAAGAGATGCTTTTCTGTGTGACTTTGGGATAATTATCTTTTATTAAAAAAAAAATCAAAATCTGTCCATGCGTTCCCAAGAACATGTACTTTGGCAATTAAATGCAGCAGTAGGGCTATCAGAATGGGAAGTATTTTAGCAATTATTAGTTCATAAAATAACCTTGATTTCTTTTTGAGTCAAGTTCATATGTTTTAAGTGGGATATGCATGGAGCACTTTACTGTGGTTTACAAAATAACTATTTCATATGGGAATCTGATCTCCATCAAAGCATTAAATCCTAGTCAATCACTAAAACCACTAGATCTCAATCACGACATCACCTTTTAGGTTTACAGTTCTTCCTCCTATGTTGGAGGTTCTCAGAATAACAAAGTTTTTCAACTAGATCCAGGAGAACTATGGAGGTCCTCATGTCAGACAGGTAGGTAGCAGAATTTCAAAAATCACATTTGGACAGTCAGGTGCCTTTCTCAGTTTGCTACATAAATTTGCCACAGCCTAACAAGTCTACCATTTTATGTTGCAACCATGTAAGTTATATACTATTTTCCAAACTGAACTTTTAAGAGTAAAAGGGACACCCATAATAAGGATACCAGGAAAACAAACATAATCTGGGCCTATTCCAGGCTAACTGGAACTTAATGGCCACCTTACCAGGGAAGTGTTAGGGTCCTTTGTCTGCTTCTATTTCAAGAATGCAAATATTGACTTTGATATTTATATTGATTAAAGCAGGAAAAACATTACATCTCAATTTCTTCTGATGAAATGTGGATACACCATTTAGAATGATGGCTCACCCTTTCACATCCTATGATCTACCAATCTCGTTACCACTTTTTAAAGCTGGTTCGTACAGAGAAAACCCAAAACACCACTTGTTTTAATATTGTAAATAAAAGACTTGAAACAGGGTAACAGGATCTCTGAAAAGCCAGGCCTTAAAAGGCATAAAATTGCAAGTCATTGTAATGTTGATCTTTATCCCCAAGATGATTTTGATGATGATAAGGTTTGTTATCATTCCTTGGATGAGTGCTGTATGCCAGGTGTTTTGCTATGTGCTTTTCATATATTAACTTTCCTCGCCTATCCAACATCACTCTCAATCTGTCCAGATTTGCTTTATTCTAAGAAGAAAAATCAGTCATAGATAAGTTTGATTGATTTGTTTAAAGAAGCCCAGCTAGTCACCCAATGGAAGCTTCTGTGTTCAAACTGGGATACAATTCCAATCCCCATGCTCTTCTTGAATAAGCTACAATACCTTTATGTCATCTTTCTTAGGAATTTTAGGATTCCTCCTGACATAGTACTGTGGTCAGCCTTGTTCCCACTGCTGACTTTTACATTAAGGAATTAGTGGAGACATTTGAGGCCATCAGGAAACAGAACATGATGTACATTTGCCAATGTGTAAAGAAGGAAAATGTCCACATTACTAGCAAAATAATAAAAGCCACGTGTACCTAATCCACAGCAAATAATATTGACCGGAGACAATAAACCGTGGGAACTGACATGGGATTGGAAGATAAGAAATTCTTAGTAACTGCTTTGTCAACGCCAAATTCCCCATGAACTCCTCTTTGCAGCCCAGTAATAAGGGGCTCCTCTACCCTGCCACCTACCAGGCAGTCACATGAGGAGAGATGGGAGGTCTACCCAGTACACGTTCCATAGCAGGCACCAGAACACCTACGTGCTGGTAAATATCTGTTAATTGCAAGAAGGACCTAGAATTAACTAAATCAGGGCATTAGTCAAATGGATAGGAGTATTTCCCATCTGCAAGGCCTCTTTTTTCATTAAGTTAGTATTAATATATGACTATTATCATTTCCATCTCTCAAATCAGAAAACCAGGCACAGCAACGTTACTAATTAGATCACACCCTTTCTAAGTGATATAATCAATTAAAAGATCTGGGTATTTTAATTTGAATAAGACTGTAGGCTTAAGTACTATGCCCACTCTGCTTTTACTAAATTCTACAAATAAAAATTTAATTTGCAATACTGAAGAAAAATCATTAAAGTACAGATATGTTCGATTTTTAAAATGAAGTGCTTCTATTATTTCAATCCACATTATTATAAAGCTATATTTAAAAAAAAATTATCTTCAAAATGTTAACAAGGTTGCCCAAGGTCTACTCCTTAAATGATCTGAGCTAATCATCCTGCTTGGCCACTCCCTGACATCTCGATTTCAAGAAATAAAAGTTCTAGATGAAAACACATATTGAAAACATGTGCTGAAGTGGTGATTGGAAATCAGGCATATTTCACTTCATCAGCTACACGAAGTATCAGGGATTATGTGATGTTTCTACGTACACCTTGTCCTGATAGAAATAAAGTTGCATTTTTACCTATATTGTGATTTTACGAAAGGATCACTATTTGTCTTCCTCTCTACTCTCAGCTTCATTCTAGCAACTAATACTAATTACAGGAAGGTTGAATCGCCATCACGTGTGATTAACTTCAATGGCGTCCCTTTCTCCTCCACTTCAGACATCCTCTCCTTTCATGGAGTTCTTCTCAAGGCCACTTAGGACATCGGTGACACCTACAGAGAATACTAAAACCCAACTCATTATGAAAAGTAGTAGGGAGAGCCACTTTAGACAGGAGGAGGCATCTGGGGAAACCCAACAATAACAACAAAGGTAGAGCTGGAGCAAATGAAGACTGCAGCTGTGTCCCTACATCCCTTAGCACTATGGGAAAGATGAAGTAGGAAATGCTTTAAAAAAAAATTACACCGAATTTTAAAAAATTGTTTAACACTGTTTAATCCTGTTTAAAGCATACAAGAGAGTATCATTAAAAACTTTTCGAGAAACAGCTGTGTTTTGATGCTTTGCTACTTAGAAATGTAACAATGGAAGATGTAGGGTTGGAAGGGTTTAGATTTCATGTGAGCATTCAGGGTAAAGAGAGCGGAGCACTGGGATAAGGCACAAAGAGAAGCTGGAGAGAGAGACAGCAAGAAGATGGCGGACTTGGTATGACATGCCAACCTTAGTGGGCTCGGCTACCACCCTGAAGGGCAGCTTCTGAGTCAGACGACAGGAGAAGAATGAGACACAGCTCAGTCCCTACAGATTCAGTGAGGACTTGGTCTCAGTTCTGAGATTCAGAGGTAAAACCGGTACTGCTGTGCTCTCTGTGGGTGGGTTCTGGCACTTGGCTAACAGCAGAAGAACTACTGCATAGGGGAGAGAGACAAGACTTGCCCCAGGGCTGTATATAGCCAAGGTGTACTTGAAAGTAAATCTGTCTTCATAAACCAGTAAGAAAAAACAAACTTCACTCATAGTGGGCAAGTTAAAACTAGACTTATATCTTTTTATTTTCACATCTTGCTTTCTTTTATTTTTAAAAGACTATTTGAGAGACAGAGAGAGAGTGAGCAGGAGGGGCAACGGGAGAGGGGGAGAAGCAGACTCCCCACCGAGCATGCAGCCTGATGTGGGGGCTCGATCCCAGGACTCAGAGATTGTGCCCGGAGCCAGTCAGATGCTTAACCAGCTGCGGGGTGAGGCGCCCCTCACATTTTGCTTTAACGTCATTTTGTCTTGTAATGGAAATGTATATATGTTTTATCCATATTTGCCTTTATATTTAATAAACAGCTATTTTTATATAGGTAAAACACTTTGAATTTTAGTAAACTATGACCATATAAAGGACGCTTTCTCAGAGCACTGCTTTTGTCTGTCAAGCAGCTACGTCATTTAGTGGAAACTAAGCCAAACTGTAGCCATAAGCACAAGCATGGTACTCCAATATATATGCTCTTTGAATGCATATTAATCACATATTACACTCTCAAATGGCTACTTGGACCAAGCAAGTAATACATGAATGAAACGAGCCAAGATAAGAAAAATCATAATTGTTGAAATCTATGGTAAACTGATGTGTACTTGCCATGGCTAAAAGGACTCGACTCCAGAAGATTTCTTCCCTGTAGAAAGTGAACTCCATGTTGGCAAATCCCACAATTTTCAAAAGCCAGGTTACATGAAATTTCCCGATTTTTAAAAGTTATTCAATTTAAAAATACTACAGAGGTAAAAACAAAACAATACCACTCACAACAGTCATTGCAATAGAAATACATCTGCTGAATGAATTTGGCTTACAGGCTGCCAGTTTATGACTTCTGATCAAATTTTTGAAATTATCTTTGGGAGGTTGGGGAGGGGAAGACTCAATTTGAAAGGAGCCACATGTAGTTTTGCAAGAGAATTTGTAGACGTCAAGTATGCACTCAGAACATTGCCCAAGGGAAAATGAAAACTAAAATAAGACACATTAAGGTTAATACTCAAAGGAAGGAAAAGTCACTCCTTTGCTATCATGCAGACGTACATTCACACATGATTGCTGGCTGTAAGACCAAATCAGTCTGTGAGACTAAACCAGAAAAAGTAAAAAGAATATAAACAAGCAAAAATAAAAGAAATATAAAAATCTTTCAATTTCTCATAGACAAGGACTAGAAATCCAGTGTCAATAAAAACAAACAAACAACCCCACCAAACAACTTCCCTAGGTATTACCTGGCAAACATGGGCATTAATCACAGTTTCACACTAAACTGCAGATTTTATAGCAGTATTTGCTGCAATAAAACTTGCTTAGTCTTAGCGCTAGTTGTAATTTATGTTTTGTTTAGATGAATTCATGAGTTCTCTGTACCTAAATTTAATTAAGGAATGAAAATAAATAGTTTAGCTTATGTGCTTGCTTTGAAAAATAGATATAAATAAAAGGTAATAGTACATGGGTGATGGACACTGGGGAGGGTATGTGTTGTAATGAGCACTGGGTATTATATAAGACTGATGAATCACAGACTGTATCCCTGAAACAAATAATACATTACATGTTAATTAATTGAATTTAAATTAAAAATGTTTTAATAAAAAAATAAAATGTAATAGTACATTTAAAACCACATTTTGCATGGTAAGTATGTCCTATCTACTGGTGAGTTGATTACCAGAAAACATAGCAGGTGCCAATGGGGAATGTAAATATAGTTATTGACCTACTGTGTCAGTGACAAGAGATTAGTCTCTTTTTCCAGGAGGTTGTAATTAGCCTTGCAGAAAATATTCATTCCATACCAAATTAGACTACACATTGTATTTCTGTCACTGAATGTTTTCCTTGATGGTTGTCTGAGTAAAACAAATTGGATGTAGGTTGAAGGTATATCATTCAGGCACCTTCTTTCAAAAGTAATTAGGGTCTTACTCACTTGAAACCAGATAACTACATTTAATGTAATCTTAAAAGGGCCCCTAAGGATTGTTTTCCATTGGTAAATGAATGAGAAGTGGAACAAATTGACTTTCATGATCACTAAAGTTTAGAAGAACTAGGAAAAGAAAATAATGCTGAATCGAAAATTTAGTCTCATAAGACTAATAAAGGTAAAATACTTTTTTTCATTTATTCTCATGTAACCCCCAAGGGATTTTTGTCCAGTGAAAGTGGCACATGAAAGGATGTTCCACAAAGACTCATTCAGTGATCAGCTCAGCATGGTTCCACACTAGACCTCCAACCAAATGAGAGCTAGACACTCATCCCCTTGGCTTCAATTCATTTAGGAAAAAAAGTATCTTTGGATAGCTCACTGTACTCCATGCTAGCACACCAGGATGATAAGACTTCATTCCTGACTCAGAATATAGGTGGAGACCCATCACTGTCTGACCTAAACCAGGCCACCTGTAATTAGAAAATAAATTCACTACCAGACCAAGAACTAGGTTAGTAGATACACAAAGATTTTAGGAGTAACATCATAAAATTAGAACAGAGGAGATCTTGAAGGGAAAAAAAGGGTTTGGTAATTATTAATGGGCAGAAATGCTAATGATTTTAAAAATTCAGCAATTTTCAGAAGAAATCTTTCCCCAATTTCAAGTATTTCTAGAAAATGAATCTAGATGCAGTTTTGAATAGGTTTGTATACCAGAAAACATAATTATATTTGATTTTTCTTATTTTTCTATGTCCAGTGTAAGAAAAAAATTGTACTAAATCACTGCAGGTACTGTCTAATTAAGTCATATTCAACAATATATTTTAGTCTTCGAATGTACCCTACTAAAAGAAATACAATTTTTGAATCAAATAAAAGCTATTTTAAATTTCACTCTGCCAATTTCTAAAATGTATTCAGAAATTTATATGAAAATTATTTCAATGGCCACCGTGCTTAAATCTCTTATTTTAAAATATACATTTTCTTATTAAATCTATTTATTTGAATTTTAATTAACATTTGAATATGTTAATTTGTAAAGATACTTAAATATGCCAATGTTCCTATTTCCTTCCTCTGGGTGGGTATTTGAAACACATTTCTGTAAATTTAAAGGACCCTTTAAACTTTGAAAACATGGCTATTATTTTGTACTTTCAAAACTTGGTGTTGCCTATGACCCTTTTTAACTGAATGTCTTCTAAGCAGTAAGCCTGCCACACTTCACCCATGTAATGGACACCCTGTGGATAAAATCATGATGCTTCATCTTCCTGACAGCATTCTCTTCTCTCCTGAGGGAACTTCTAATGGGATGACTCCGGTGTCTTGAATGTTTCTTTCAATTTCCTTCATATGATACACAGCCTATTCTTATTATGCTGTTTTTTTTTTTTTTGTAAAAATTCTCATCTAGAATTTGGCCTACTGTAGTGTATTGCTTATAGGACTCTCTTTTCAGCAACTTTGAACAGATTATTGAGGTTTAATTGACATACAATTAACCACACATGTTGAAGGATACAATTTGATAAGTTCTGAGTATGTAAATAAACATATATTGGTCAAATTCTAAAAAGATATGTTGAAATATTTGTTTCTTCAGGATGTGAACTTATTTGGAAATAGGGTAACTGCAGATGTAATTAGTTAATATGAGGTCGTATTGGAATTCCAATATGACTAGTGTTTTTTTTTTTTTTTTTTTTTTTTTTTATGTTAGTCACCATACAGTACACCATTAGTTTTTGATGTACTGTTCCATGATTCATTGTGTATAACACCCGGTGCTCCATGCAATACCTGCCCTCCTTAATACCCATGACCGGGCTAACCCATCCCCCACCCCCCTCCCTTCTGAAACCCTCAGATTGTTTCCCGGAATTCATAGTCTCTCATTGTTCGTCTCCCCTCTGATGCCCCCCCCTTCATTTTCCCCTTCCTTTAAGAAGTGGGAACTTTGGAAAAAGACACAGATGCAGGGAAGATGGCCATATGAAGATGGAGGCAGAGACTGCAGGGATATTGCCCCAAAGCCAGAAACACCCAGGACTATTACAGACTGGAAGAAGCAAGGAAGGATCCTCCCGTAGAGACCTCAGAGGAAGCATGACCCTGGAACACATTGAGTTTGAACTCCTAGTCTCCAGAACTGACGTCATAAAATTCTGTTACTTCAAGCCAACCAGTTTGTGGTAATTTATTATAGTTGCCCTAGGAAACTAATAAAATTTGCAATCAGGAAACTGACAACAAAAATAGCAAACAAATGCATCACCTCAAAGAGTTACATGATCCCCTTGCCATTGACATTTCCCTAACACTCACCCCATCCCCATGAAACCACTGAACATTTTTGTCATCCTAGATTGCATTTTCTACAATTTTACATATATTTTACATAAATTTATAAGAATTCTAGAATTATATGAAATATAGACATATGGCATGTACTGGATTCTTTCAGCGTAATTATTCTGAGACTCATTCATGGTGTTGTTCATTCACGTGCACATTCACTTGTTGCTCCTTTGTGTTAACAAACAGTATTCCATTACATGACTTTACCACCATCAGTTCATTCACTCACCTGCTGACATACATTTAGATGGTTTACAAAATCCTGGCTATCCAAAATACACCAGCTATATACATCATCCGAGTGTACAAATATCTGTATGGAGTTACACTTTCACTTCCCTTGGGTAGAGAGACCCCTAACTGTGGAATCACTGGGTCACAAAGCAGGTAAATGTTTACATTGTAAAGCAACTACCAAACTGTCTTCCCAAATGTATGAGAATTCCAGTTCCTCCACACCCTTGTCAACACTCGGTATGTGTATTAATTGTTCTTGGTTATTTTCTGTATATTATGACGTTCTGACCTCTCTTGGGAGCCTTCAGACCCGGGAAGAGACTGCCCTTCCCGGAGCTAGAGGGTATCTGAAGATAATGACAACCTTCCCACAAGCACGTTTTCATGTACACACCAAGCAGTGCACTGTCCGTGCCCCAACTATGTCTTACCCAGCTCTCCCTCCCACGCCCGTACGGTCGTGTCCCCTTGCTGGGGAGCACACGTGCCAGGACCGCAGCGGTGCCGGAAACCGTGGAGAGTACCGAACCCCGTGGACATGACGCCCTTTCCTATGCCTAAGCCCCTCTGACAAAGCTTAATGCCTACAGGAGGCACTGGAAGAGACACAGCAGTACCCAGTAATAAAATAGCATCATTATAGCAATATACGTTCACAAAAGCTCATGAACGAATGTGGTCCCCCTCTCCCCAAATCCCTTATTACAACGCACTCACCCTTGTCTCTGTGACGTGCTACGAAACATCCACAGCAGGACAGGAAGTGGGACGAACCAGACTGGCGCGCCATGTGGAGCAGCTTCGGCAACCGGCTATTTACGCTCCGACCGGAAGGAGGCGGAGCCACAGCTGCTCCCTGATGCAGGTGCAAGTGCGGAGCTGAAGATGCGGAGTCCGGTGCTTTCTCTGCCCTGAATGGGTTTCAGGCAACTAGAGACCACCTCTGTGGCCCCAGACGCACCAGAGTAATTCGAACCAGCTGAGCCTAAAGTGTTGACTCCTTCTTGCCTTGTCTTTCCTGGGGGAATTCCAAGGCGGCTCTGGCACAACTGCCTTCCTGGTTGGATTTACACTCTACTATTAAAGAAAGTCTTTCGTATTGATTTGTTTTTTCAAAAGTCTTCCCTAATTCATCTGTCTGTTCTGCCTCATCATTCCTTTTTGATAGGCATCGAGCATTCTCGCATCTGCAAGGATGAAAATACGGTAGCTATTTATGAGACCGCCATGAAATTGGAAAGGTTGAAAATCAGTTTTTGATACAGATTTCCATAAATAATTTTATTATTATATTCCTAATCTCTAACTGCTGAATGCTAGATGAATCTCTTACTTTGTTTTCTTGAAACAGAACATAATTTAAACTATTTTCGGGTTTTTTTGGTTTTGGGGTTTTTTTTGTTTTTGTTTTTTGTTTTTTTTGTAGCTGGTCTGTGATGTCTTTTAGCTTGAACGAAGTTTTGTTTAGAGAAAACATTTCTTCCTTTATCTGTATAGTCACACAGATTATAGTTTTAAGGGTGGGGGAGGGGCATAGGAAGAAGGAGACCGAGAATCTCAAGCGGACTCCATGCTGAGCACAGACCTGTCACAGAGCTTGATCTCACAAGCTTCAGGTCATGACCTGAGCCCAGATTAAGAGTAGGACGCTTAACTGACCGAGCCACACAGATGCCCCTCTTAGTAGATCTTATTAGGAGTGTATCAAATCTATTAGTCTATAATTTATAGAGAAATCAACTTTTGGCTGTTTAATACTTTTATTGACTATTTAGTGTTCCATAGATTTTAAATTTTAATTTCTGCTCTTTATGTTTTTCTTCCATTTTCTTAGAATTGATATTATCTAACTCCTTTAGAATAATCATTTTTAGCCTTTTTTTGTATATATACATTTAATGTAATACCTTCTGTCTAAACAATTTTGCCTGCCTCTGCAGGCAATACTAGATTTTTAAAAAATTGTAATTCAGTTCAAAATATTGTCTGTGGATTATTTAGTAATATATAGCTTTACTGTATAACGCTTGATCTGTGGATTATTTAGTAATATATAGCTTTATTTTCAAATATAAGGACATATTCTAGTCATCTTTTATGACTGAATTCCAGTTTAACTACATTGTGATCAAAGGACTTTCTGAATTATCTAGTACTTTAACATTTGTTGAGATTTTCTTTTTACTCCAGTCTATATAAAATTTTTTTACAATACTCTTTGATAAATGTTCATGTGAATGTCAAGAGAATCTGTGCATTCATCTATTTTGTTCTGCAGCACTTCATATATATCAATTAGGTAAATATCTTAATAACTTCTATAGATCTTCTATGTGCTTATTGAATTTTTTTCCTGCTTGGACTTAGTTATGAGAAATGTGTGTTAAAATCTTCTTCATTGTGGATTTTTGCACTCCACCTTTTACTTTTGCCACTTTGTTCTGTATATATTTGGAACTTATATTGTTGGATGCACACAATTTTAGAATTATTAAATCTTCTTGGCAGATTGACCTTTTTCATTATGAAATGTTTTTCTTCTATTTATTTTTTTGCTCTCTCTTTATTTCTAGTGATACTTCTTGCCTTAAAATATTCCCTATTTGACATTGGCATAACTACATAAGACTTCTTTTGGATACTGCTGAAATAACATGTTTTTCCATTCTTCAGTTTTTTTAGCACTTTTACTCTTTTCTGTATTTATTTCTAGGAGTATTTTCCTTCTTGAAGACTTCCTTTTAGTATCTATCTACTACTAGTGAATTCTCTTCACTATAATTTTGTGGACATGTCTTTATTTCACCTTTACTTTGAAGGATATTCTCAGTGGGCATAGAATTATATATTTTAAATTATTTTGTTTAAAATGATAATTGCCATTTTTTAAAAAAATTTATATTAAGAATTCCACTGTCAGTCTTAGTTTTAGTCTTTTGGGTTGCAGTTAAGAAATACACCCTTCCTATAACACTAACTTGACTACTAAGATAAGGAAAAACTGAAAAGCGGGGAAAGTTCATAGTGAGGAAAAAAAAACAACTATAAGGGGAAGAAACACCATAGAAAATAATTTATTAGACAATTAAGTGACACTTTTGACCAAAGTTTGTAGACTGGCTGGAATTTGATTATTAGCGGTCAGATGAAAACAAGTAATGCTCCACTCTTTGTCAGAATACCTTCCAGAATGTCCTTTAGTAGAACCTGGATGTTACATGAAACTAATTGCCACAAATGAGGTTATAGTTTTAGTAAAATCCAGCATGGATGTAAATTTTGACTCGTACTCCAAACCTAAAATGAAAGTAGAACTATGTTAATAACAGTCATATTTGATGAAAATAATTAATTCACTTATTCATTGATCAATATCATATACCAATGAGGTGACAAAAGTTAATTTTCTTTCATTATAATTCACTTGATATATTTTGTTAAAGATATTTATAATATCAGTCAATAAAAATAAATACTGACTTTCAGTGAAGACACGATGCAGACATGGGTATTACATGAGAACATAAACCCTATGAGACTGTGAACTTTGTGTATCTTGTTCTCTGTGGTATCTCTTGCACTGAGATTAAGGTTTATTTCATAGTGCTCAAAAATATGTGTTGAGGGTGCAGGAATGCATTACACAGGTGATGGGGATTAAGACATGCCCTGGGGATAAGCACCAGGTGTTGTATGTAAGTGTTGACTCACTAAATTGTACACCTGAAACTAATATTACACCGTATGTTAACTGGAATTTCAATAAAAATTTAAAAAATATATATGTGTTGAACAAATGGATCAGTTTTTCTCTAAAAGTTGACTTAAAAACATCTTAAGGGTGATGATAATAAGCAGTATAATCTAGTTGGAGAGGCATCTAACAGAAGTCTGTAAACATCAATCTCTTATTCACTCTAAACACATAGTCCAGATAGTATTTACAAATGAGGCAAATCTTGAATGTCCCCTGAGATTGGCTCCATCACTATTTTTAGGGGATACTGAAGTTACCACGTAGTGTGATCTGAGATGTCTTCAGGCCTAGTTTGCTCTAAAAATTATTAACACCTTTCAATGGTATAAACCACCTCTTGAAACTTTGAACTCTTCATCGTTTGCAGCACTTCTGGCGAGGCTACCAAGCTCTGTATATATTCAGTATGTTTTGATGGTAACAATAGTTTGAAAAGAAAAATATGGAAAATAACTACATATATTTGGGTGAGAAAGATAACTCCAAGTTTAGACATATGAGACAGGCCTACGTTTCTCACCAATAGCATTTCATGATTGTCTACAGTTCCTGCCTGGCTTGAAGATCTTTAATGTAAAATACTTATTTGGTTAGATAGTGGTGAGGCTCTTGCCTCCAGACTTATTTAGCAACTACCATAACTTTTACTCTCTTAGCATATTATTAGATTCTATGAGTGGTATAAAAAGTGCATAACACAGTCTGTTTTTATGACCATCACAATTTTGTTTTCTGCAAGGAAAAAATAGAGATATCTGCATTTGCTTGAACATGTATTAGAGATTCTGAAACCTCATATTAGAAGTCTGAAACTTCATAGTGGGATTATATATTTGAGGTCTAAATCTTGACTTAACTTTCCTAAAGATATCCATGGTTGGCAAAGCTGGGAAGTTGTGTTATGTAAAACCTTCCTGGTCTACTACTTCTGGGTTAAATTGAGAGTGTTATCACCCATCCTTGGAAAGAGAAAAGTTTCCTCCCCCCCCCCCCGGAAAAACCGGATTACTTTAACCTTTACAAATGTAAAATAATGCCACCTAAAGGAGCTCAACTGATACAAAACAGAATTAGCATGCAGAATCTACTTTCATGTGAAAAACAGAGCAAAGAAACTATAGTCTGCGTCCTTCACCACTACTTCCCTGGAATAATGGAAAGATCACAGCCTTTTGAATGAGATAAATCTGGATTTGAGTCATGTTTGTGAATTAGCACAGGTTTCTTAGTTTCTCATCTACAAAATGGCCTTAATAATGTCGCCACAGAGCATTCTTGTGAAGATTAAATAAGAGAATGCATGTGAAAGCTCTCAGCAATTAGATTTTCAGTAAAAATGAAGTCTAGTCTTCTGTTGTTCTTATAGTTGTTTCCACAGAGTTTAACAGAAATTGTCTTTCATTTCATACATTAGCTTTGTCTTTCTATTGGGTTAACATATAATTGAGGAAATGGCCAAGAGTTACGTGGAAAAAAATCACTAATCATCAGGGAAATGCAAATCAAAACCACAATGAGATATTACTTCACATCTGTTAGAATGGCTGTCATCAAAAAGAAAAGAGGTAACAAGTGTTGGTGAGGATGTGGAGGAAAGGGAAGCCCCCCATACACTGTTGGCAGGAATATAAATCGGTTCAAACACTATGGGAAACAGTTTAGAGTTTCCTCAAAAAACTAGAAATAGAACTACCATATGATCCAGCAATTCCACTTCTGGCATGCAGCCAAAGGAAATGAAATCTCTATCTTAAAGAGATATTTGCACTCCTGTGTTCATAGCATCCTTATTTACAATAACCAAGATATAGAAACAGCCTAGAGCAATGAGAGTTGAATGGATAGAAAAATAGCAAATATACATATATATTTATATATTCCATATATATTCCATATAAATAGATGAATGGATAGAAAAATAGCAAATATACATATATATGGAATATATATATATATATATACACATATATATGGAATATATATATTCCATATAAATTGATCAATGTGGAATATTATGCAAACATAAAAAGGAAAGAAATCTGGCCATGTATGACAACCTATATGGACTTTGAGGACATTATGCTAAGTAAAATAAATCAGACAGGGAAAAACAAATACTCATATGTGTAATCTGAAAAAGCCAAATTCAGAATCAGAGAATAGAATGGTGGTTGCCACAGGATGGGAAATGGGCAGAGTTGGTCAAGGAGTACAGACTTCTAGTTATAAGATTAATAAATTCTGGGCATCTAATGATGATTACAGTTAGCAATACTGTGTTATACACTTCAAAGTTGCTAAGAGAGTAGATCTTAAGTGTTCTCACCACAAAAACAAAATGGTAATTATGTGAGATAATGGAGGTGTTAACTAACTTTATTATAGTAGTCATTTCACAAAATATGTGTTCAAATAATCACCTTGTACATCTTAACCTTATACAATGTTATATGTCAATTATATCTCAATACAGTTGGAAAAAATACAATAATAAGGTCTTAGTCTTCTCCTTAGTACCAGTTTTCAGTCAGTTATAACACTGTGGTCTGGAAATACTACTTACCAGTTTGAGAAATAGACTGGTTCTCTCATTGTTTCATTTATGCCTATCTGTCTATCTATCTATCATCTATCTATCTATCCATCCATCCCAGATCTTCTATACCTGATATGGATACAAGTGAACTTCAATATTTCTGTATTTATTGTTAAATTTGGTATTTTATTCCTTAAATACTTGAACAAAATTATAGTAAGTGCTATATAAATAGTAGATGCCATTATTATAGCTCACTCAGTAAATACTTCATTTTACAATAATTCATTCAAAAAATTATAGGAGAAAAGATATAAATTTCTTCTGAAAACATGGTTAAAATCAAAATTCAAGTTCTAAGCTGATAAAATTCTTAGTAGTAACAATAAAGCTGACAATACTTACTCAACCAGAAAAGTAGTTGACTTATCCCAATCTTACTCAAAGATTTCTGTTAGGTGACTTTAAATATCTCTTCTCACATACAAAAATGTGTACCTCATTTAATTGAGATAAAGATGCTTTCAATTTCCATTTATAAAATAATGGCCCTAAAGACTTTAAAACAAATAGTTAACACCAGTATGATTTATGGTGGGGATTTCAACAAAACTCCATCACAGATAAAGGTCAAAGCGATAAACTTATATTCCTAATGACAGAGAGTTCCAGAAACAGAGGTAAATCGAAGGTCTGTATACATAATCATGGAATGATAATGTACTAGAGAACACCTGCATTATAACTCTGGCAGAAACCCTGCATCCTAAATGGCTAAGCAGGGAGCAGAGAATGAAAAGATGTTGATCACAACTTAGTTACCAACACTCCCTTCACTGCCCCCCCCCCCACCAAAAAAAGGAGTAATCCAGATTTATCAGGCAGTCATGGACATTTTTTTAAAAGGAAGTTTTTTTTGTTTTTTGTTTTTAATTTATTTATATTGCATTTTCTTTTAATTTCTGGAAGGATGAATGCACTTACAATAAGTTTTAGCAAACGTATATGATATTTGTAATTCTGTCTTCTTTGTGTAGACCACTCATTATACACATTGGCATTGCCCAGGTGTGTCTTCTTCCCTTGACTACTTGTTTTTCCCATTCTGTGGATTTAACTATCACTTTAGCCATATGTGTGTGTGTGTGTGTGTGTGTGTGTGTGTGTGTGTCTATACATACAGATATAGAATATATCAGAATCCAGTGTCTCTGTAAGGCATCATTCACAATGTTGGATATAATCCCATATTATTAGCTATACAAAGAAACCTTAAAATGTAACTAATACTCAGAATAAAAGGCAATCAATGAACAACTCTATAAATATACTAAAAACCACTAAATTATAGACTTTAAATGATAAATTCTATCATATGAGTAATTTCTCAAACTATTTCAGCAATAACAAGCAATCACTGGGGTTTCTGAGATGATCCATATGTAATTAGCAGACAAGATTTTAAAAGCATTTATAATAACTAGGCTCAGTATGTAAATTAAAATACACACATAATGATTAAACACATAAATCTTAGCAGATAAACTGAAATGTTCATTGAAGAACCAAATGGAAATTCTAGGAAAAAGTATAGATACATAGATCTTATGTATATGTATACTCCATGTACTTATATCTACATTTATAACTATCTATAGTAAAGTTTTCAACCATAATCATTCTCTACTTGAGACTTCTGTAATAGATACAAGGGTCCAATGGCCATCTTCACTTTGTCTCATATGCACCTTGAAGTCAACACATTTAAAACTGAGCTTAACATCTTGTCTAAAACTCCACCTTCTGTATACCTCCACAGAAACAACAGATTCCACCCATCCCATCCAATATGGAAACTGAGATTTACCTTTGAACTCACATTTTTCTTCTCCACTCACATCTAAACAATCACCCAGTGAACACAGATTTTACTTTCTTAGTTTCCCTTTTCTTTCTTCTGCATCACTACTAGATCTATCATGGGTAATTGGGGGGAAAATCTCCTTTGTTCTCTTCTGCCTCTGGTCTTATTTCTTTAAATCCATTCTCTAAACAAAGCATAGTTACAAACTGAAATATAACTAGGGGCGCCTGGGTGGCGCAGTCGTTAAGCGTCTGCCTTCGGCTCAGGGCGTGATCCCGGAGTTATGGGATCGAGCCCCACATCAGGCTCCTCTGCTATGAGCCTGCTTCTTCCTCTCCCACTCCCCCTGCTTGTGTTCCCTCTCTCGCTGGCTGTCACTATCTCTGTCGAATAAATAAATAAAATATTGAAAAAAAAAAGAAAAGAAATATAACTATACTACGGTTATGATCAGGTATTTTCAATGACTCTACATATCCTTTGAATTAACTCCAATCTTACTATATTATGTGCAAAAGAGAAGATACTTCCACATCCCCTTCTTCAACTGGAAGAAAAAGATGGGAAAGGGAAATTTTAACTTTAAATCAACTAGGAATCTTGACTATTTTATGGGACTGGGCATTTTAATAATTGACTGAAGGAACTGACTGGAAAAATCATGAGGGAAACCCCATCTGAGTTTCAGCTGGAGAAAAGAGAAATGATTAGCCTCATCAAATGAATATAAAGAATAATAAGAGGAGGATCAGGGTCATGTATACTTTCATTCCAAGGAGGATGGATTTGATACACTAGTTATATGTGCAATTTTTTATACTCGATACAAGCTCTGTACTTCATGTTCATTTAAAAAAAAGAGAAAGAAAAGCTTTATCCTTAGTTTAGAATGCCCTATCTCCTCCTTCTGTCTTACTTGAATAATTACTCTTCATTCTTTAAAACACAACTGGTGATTTTACTTAGCAATTCCTGATTATTCAAATCTTAGTTTGTATTCTGCATCCTTGTTCCCATCATACCCCTTGATCTACACATGCCATCATCCTTACAGTATTGGATTTTGACCATGTGTTTTGGTTCTGACTATTCCATGAATTCTTTAAAGCCAGAGAATATGGCCCATTCATCTTTGTGTTTTCAAAACTGCAAACTGGACCTGAAATATTAGGTTATTGATAAATAAATGAAATGATGTTGCAGAGAAGGAGAGACAAATGGAACTATCAACAACAATAGAGAAGTAAGTATGATTATTTTTGAGAGGGGATGAAGAACTCCATCTGGGGAAGTTCATACTGGAATGGCAAAAGGTCGTTTTTAAAAATAGAGCTTCCTACAGACCTAATAAGCACTAGTTGAAGTTAAAACAGCACAAAAAGCTAGTTAGCACAATATCATTGGGATGCTTTGAAATTGCACTCTCTTTAGATACAGGAATCTGAACTGGAAATTCTGGGAGTTACAAAAAATAGAAGGTATGGTCCCTTCACTCCTTAACATCTCTGTAACCATGCACCACCTTTGGGGAATAATCATCTTCTGAGAAGATCCATCTGATGACTGAGATACAGAGAATACAAGTGATTCTCTCAATTGCTTAATAACGAAACTAAGACAAAACAAAAAACCTATCTTCTCTAAGGAAAATAACCCAATGCTTTGTGTGAGAGAAAATAGAACTAAGGAATGATTTAGCTATAGAAAACACAAGTATGATGATTATTTCAGTTCCTCTCAGAAGAAAGGAATGTCTTATGATACCACATACAGAAAACCCAAAAGACTACCAAAAATCTATTGGACTAATAAAGGAATTCAGTAAGATCACAGGATATAAAAATAAATATACAAAAATCCATTACATTTCTATACACAATAAAGCAGCAGAAAGAGAGATTGAGAAAATAATCCCATTTACAATTGCACCAAAAATAATAAAATATCTAGAACTAGCGACCCCTGGGTGGCTCAGTCAGTTAAGCGTCTGTCTTTGGCTCAGGTCATGATCCCAGGGTCCTGGGATGGAGGCCCACATCGGGCTTCTTGCTCAGTGAGGAGCCTGCTTCTCCCTCTACTTCTGCTCCTCCCCCTTGTTTGTGCTCTCTCTCTGGCAAATAAATAAGTAAATCTTTAAAAAATATATCTAGGAATAAACTTAACCAAAGTGATGAAAGTCTATACTCTGAAAACTAGAAAACATTGATAAAAGATATCAAAGAGAACACAAACGGAAAGATATTCCATGTTCATGAATTGGAAGGACAAATATTGTTTAAATGTCCATACTACCCAAAGAAATCTACACATTAAATGCAAACCCTATAAAAATACCAACAGCATTTTTTACAGAAGTAGAACAAACCAACCTAAAATTTGTATGGAACCACAAAAGACCCTGAATAGCCAAAGCAATCATGAAAAAGAAAAACAAAGAGGAAGTATCACAATCCCAGATTTCAAGTTATACTACAAAATTGTAGTAGTCAAAACAGTATGGTATCAGCATAAAAATAAACACATAGATCAATGGAACAGAATAGAGAGCCCAGAAATAAACCTGTAATTATATGGTCAATTAATCTTTGACAAAGGAGGCAAGAATATGCAGAGGGTAAAAGAGAGTCTCTTCAACAAATGATGTTGGGAAATCTCTATGCAAAAGAATGAAACTGGACCACTTTTTTACTTGGTACACAAAAATAAACTCAAAATGGGTTAAAGACCTAAATGTGAAACCTGAAACATAAAAATTCTAGAAGAAAGCACAAGCAGTGATTTCTCTAACACTGGCCATAGCAACATTTTCTAGATATTTCTCCTAAGGCAAGGGAAATAAAAGCAAAAATAAACTATTGGAACTACATCAAAATGAAATGCAAAGGAAATGACCAACAAAACTAAAAGACAATCTAATGACTGGGAGAAGGTATTTACAAATGACATAATCAACAAAGGGCTAGTATCCAAAATATATAAAGAACTGATACAACTCAACACCAAAAAAACAAATAATCCAATTAAAAATGGGCAGAAGACATGGGAGGTTACTCAAAAAATTAAAAATAGAACTACCATATGATGCAGTAATACAAAACCACCAATTCAGCTAGATATATGTACCCCTATGTTTATTGCAGCATTATTTACAATAGCCAAATATCCTAAAGTGTCCAACACTAGATGAATAGATAAAGAAGTGGGATATATATACAATGGAATATTACTCAGTCATAGAAAAGAATGAAATCTTGCCATTTGCAACATGAATGGATCTAGAGAGTATAATGCTAAGTGCAATAAGTCAGACAGAGAAAGACAAATACCATATGATTTCACCCATATGTGGAATTTAAGAAACAAAACAAAGGAAAAAAGTAACTAACCAAAAACAGACTCTTAACTACAGGGAACAAACTGATGGTTATCAGAAGGGAGTTGGGTGGGGGGATGGGTGAAATAGGTGACAAGGATTAAGAGTACATTTATCACAATGAGCACTGAGTAATGTATGGAATTGTTGAATCACTATATTGTACACCTGAAACTAATATAACACTGTATGTTAACTATATTGAATTAAAATAGAATAAAATAAAAAGTCACTTTCATATTAAAAGAAAGGGGATTTCTTAACATGGGTTTTAACTATTTTTTTTACTTTATTTTTATTTTTTTAAAAGATTTTATTTATTTGAGAGAGAGTGAGAGAGAGAGAAAGAGAGAACATGAGCAGCGGGAGTGGGAGAGGGTGAAGCAGACTCCCTGATGAGCAGAGAGACTGATGCAGGGCTCGATCCTGGGACTCCAGGATCATGACCTGAGCTTAAAGCAGATGCTTAACCAACTGAGCCACCCAGGTGCCCCTTAACTATTTCTTTTGAAAAAACTCTACAAAAAAAAACCTATTACCTTTTCACCTAATATAAAAAAGTGAAAAATTACCATATAAATAAAATTAGGTGCATATGTTTCTATTTTCTTTTGAAAATATATCCCAGGGTAGAAAATGTTGCTTTAATAATGTTATGACTATCTATCATCTATCTATCTATCATCTTTGTGTATTGTATGCACACACATTATATATCAAGGATTATCCCTTTTTTAAAAATTTTCTTATGCTACCCTTTAGTTACTTATTTTGAACATTAAGATACTAAATTTTTAAGAACTTCTTTTAATGAAAAGTTTCAAGTTTATTAATTTAGTTTTTCTAATAAAAATGAAGAAAACAAGGCATTTTACAGAACTGACTATAATCACTGTTATATAGCCAATGGAAGGGAAAGGGGATAAAAAAAATATCTTATGGAGTTAACAATGGTTAATTAGTATTTCATGTTAAAGTAAAGGCATTCAATTTAAAATAATATTAAATGGCTCAAGTGGCATAAAAATGCTCCCAAGTTTGAGTAACAAAATCTAACAGATTGATTAGAGTTGGTTTGGGTCTTCAGAGTTCAACTCTAGAGGCCTTGTCTCTGCCACCTTACTTTTACAATGACATTTTCAGTGCACAGTGATTACTCATTGGGTTTTCCTTTCCCTCTGAATGGTTTATGGCAACAGGAGTCATCAGCCATGAAATTGCAGGAGGTCTCCGAATAAATACTATCATTGACTGAAGGGAAACAGCTGCACACATTTGTAAAGATTTCTATAACACTTAATGTAAAACAAGGCATCACACTGGACCTGGCGAGGTGGTTCTCCTCCTTCTTCTTCCCCTCCTCCTCCTTCTTCTAATGGAAATATCCTGATTTAGGCAGGCAAAGGCTGGATATGTTTTCTTAAGTGAAAAGCAATGGAGACATCCTGGAACTGCTGCAAAGATTAAGCCCCATTCATATAAACACCCATTTCCTATTCCTTAAAGTAAAAAAAAAAAAAAGCTATAAATTAACTTACTGAAGAAAACTACAGGCAAGTATATGCATATACATATATGCACATATATCTGCATATTTAATTTACCTATTGGAAATCTTTTCCCCATTTAAATTCAAACAAGTCCCTTAATGAGTCTTCATCTGTCCCTTCATTTGTTCATTTGTCATGAGTCCCCAGAAATGAAAGACTCCATTTTATGAATGAAGATAAAATGTTCCTTGAATAGTGAATCTTTCTTAATAAAAGGAGAATTCAGGTTAAAGCAAGGGGGATAATCAGTTCTTGAGGGCCTTGGGTTATTTTTTCTAAAGTTTTAATTCATTTATATCTTCACTAAAAAGAAAAATGTAAATTAATCTCTGGGTTACCATTTAGCACACAAGTGAGTTCTAAGATATTATCTGAGGGAATTAAGACAGCCGAAATTATCCTGATATAAGAGAAAATCAATAGTATTCAGTAATGTGTAATTGCATTTTATTTTAGTGAATGTTAGAATAACAACATATACGTGTTAAACCACAAGCATCTTATGGGCTTTAAAATATGTGGTTAGGGGATTTTCCAGCTGCTACATATCCTGCCAGATGCTTCGGGTTTTTGGTCTATTCCACAGATTTGGAATGAAGAAACTTGCTCTGCAGAAGTGCCAGGGCCTGCATTCAGATGCTTTCCTCCAGCCACAGAGCTGCCTGCAGTTCCCGCCCTCAGGATCTCTGCCCATCAACAACTTTGCCTCGAGTTTCAATGTGCTGATCATAATAACAAAGACGAGGAGAGCTACTTTCAGTCACATGAATTTAGAGCTGAAGAGCTCTAATTTTTTTTTTTTTTTTGGCGTGGTTATTCAGATGAAATTGTAAAACACGGTAATGAAACTTACAAGGTTAAAAATTAAAGGCCAAAATAACATTTAAATAGGATGTGAAACACACAGCATAATCATAAAGCGGTAGACTAGTTTCCAAAAGTCACTACAGAACACTAATCTCATAAACTTATAATGAGTACTATGTATATAAAGATATGTGTGCATAATAAAAGCTTAGATATCTTTGACGCAAACATTTGTAATATAAATAACCTTCTCAGCAAACATGTGCACAGGGATATTTTGAAACTCACAACACTTGTCAAGGGGAAATTAATTTCCACTTGAAATAAGGTAATGTGAATGTCAAAAATGCCCTTTGGAAATTTAATCACAAAGCAAAAGATCATGCCTAAGGGGTAAATTTACATACAAAAAAATGATCTATCACATGGCCTAAATGTTGCTTTATTGCAACCCAGTTTAGTAAGTAATCTAGCTGTGTGATCTTGGGTGAGTCAGTTTCAGTGTGCGCATATAAATAACTGACTTGTGAGGGTACAGTGAGGCATGTATTCAACAATCATAAAAATAACAAAGCAAGTCCATGATACCTTATTTTAAAAATTGTAAGATATCTTTATCTCCATACATCTATATGTATAGACAGGAGTTATTTACATAACTAATGATGGCTATACTTTCCTATTTCCATCTTAAACACAAGTATACATGTACTTATAAAAAATTTAATTTTTAGATTTGATAATAGTTTATAATATTATGAAATATTCTTCATATCAAAGGAAGAAAAGTCCTATAGGATCATCTCTTCCAAGAGTAATAACAAGAGGCAGATTTGTTCAAAATTTTAAAATGACTGTTGAAAAATGTTGAAAAGCTATCAGAGAATTTTTTTTAATGATTTTTTATTATATTATGTTAGTCACCATACAGTACATCCCCGGTTTCCGATGTAAGGCTCGATGATTCATTAGTTGCGTATAACACCCAGTGCACCATGCAATACGTGCCCTCCTTACTACCCATCACCGGTCTATCCCATTCCCCCACCCCCCTCCCCTCTGTAGCCCTCAGTTTGTTTCTCATAGTCCATAGTCTCTCATGTTTCATTCCCCCTTCTGGTTACCCCCCCTTTCTTTATCCCTTTCTTCTCCTACCGATCTTCCTAGTTTTTATGTTCCATAGATGAGAGAAATCATATGAGAGTTGTCTTTCTCTGCTTGACTTATTTCACTTAGCATTATCTCCTCCAGTGCCGTCCATGTTGTAGCAAATGTTGAGAACTCGTTCTTTCTGGTAGCTGAGTAATATTCCATTGTATATATGGACCACAACTTCTTAATCCAGTCATCTGTTGAAGGGCATCTCGGCTCCTTCCACGATTTAGCTATTGTGGACATTGCTGCTGTGAACATTGGGGTGCATATGGCCCTTCTATTCACCACGTCTGTATCTTTGGGGTAAACACCCAGTAGTGCAATGGCTGGATCATAGGGAAGCTCAATTTTTAACATTTTAAGGGACCTCCACACTGTTTTCCAGAGTGGCTGTACCAACTTGCATTCCCACCAACAATGTAGGAGGGATCCCCTTTCTCCACATCCTCTCCAACAATTGTTGTTTCTTGCCTTGTCTATTTTTGCCATTCTAACTGGCGTAAGGTGGTATCTCAGTGTGGTTTTGATTTGAATTTCCTTGATGGCTAATGATTTTGAACATTTTTTCACGTGTCTGTTAGCCATTTGTATGTCTTCATTGGAAAAGTATCTGTTCATATCTTCTGCCCATTTTTTTATTTGTTTATTTGTTTCTCGTGTATTGAGTTTGAGAAGTTCTTTGTAGATCTTGGATACAAGTCCTTTATCTGTAGTGTCATTTGCAAATATATTCTCCCATTCCGTGGGCTGCCTCTTAGTTTTTCTGACTGTTTCCTTGGCTGTGCAGAAACTTTTAATCTTGATGAAGTCCCATGAATTCATTTTATCTTTTGTTTCTCTTGCCTTGGGGATGTATCATGAAAAAGGTTGCTTTGGCCGATGTCGTAGAGGTTGCTGCCTATGTTCTCCTCTAGAATTTTGATGGATTCCTGTCTCACATCGAGGTCTTTCATCCATTTGGAGTTTATTTTTGTGTATGGTGTGAGAGAGTGGTCAAGTTTCATTCTTTTGCATGTAGCTGTCCAATTTTCCCAGCACCATTTATTGAAGAGACTGTCTTTTTGCCACCGGATGTTTTTTCCTGCTTTATCAAAGATTAGTTACCCAAAGAGCCGAGGGTCCATTTCTGGGCTCTCTATTCTGTTCCATTGGTCTATGTGTCTGTTTTTGTGCCAGTACCATGCTGTCTTTGTGATCACAGCTTTGTAGTACAGCTCAAAATCCGGCATTGTGATGCCCCCAGCTTTGTTTTTCCTTTTCAACAGTTCCTTGGAGATTCGGGGTCTTTTCTGGTTCCATACAAATTTAAGGACTATTTGTTCCAGTTCTTTGAAAAATGTCCTCGGTATTTTGATCGGGATAGCATTGAAAGTGTAGATTGCTCTGGGTAGCATGGACATTTTAACTATGTTAATTCTTCCGATCCATGAGCATGGAATATCTTTCCATCTTTTTATGTCTTCCTCAGTGTCTTTCAAGAGTGATTTATAGTTTCTAGAATATAGGTCCTTTACGTCTCTGGTTAATTCCAAGGTAACGTATGGTTTTTGGTGCTATTGTAAATGGGATGGATTCCCTAATTTCTCTTTCTTCGGTCTCGCTATTCGTGTACAGAAATGCAACTGATTTCTGAGCATTGATTTTGTATCCCGCCACGTTTCTGAATTACTCTATAACTTCTAATGGTTTGGGAGCGGCTACTTTGGGGTTTTCCACATAGAGTAACATGTCATCTGTGAAGAGAGACATTTTGACTTCTTCTTTGCCGATTTGAATACCTTTGATCCCTTTTTGTCGTCTGATTGCTGTTGCAAGGACTTCTAGTACTATGTTGAATAATAGTGGCGAGAGTGGGCATCCTTGTCGTGTTCCTGATCTTAAGGGAAAGGCTTCCAGCTTTTCCCCATTGAGAATAATATTTGCAGTAGGCTTTTCATAGATGGCTTTAATGAGATTGAGAAATGTACCCTCTATTCCTACACTCTGAAGGGTTTTAATCAGGAAAGGATGCTGTATTTTGTCAAATGCTTTTTCGGCATCGATTGAGAGGATCATATGGTTCCTGAGTCTTTTCTTGTTGATATGATGTATCACGCTGATGGATTTGCGAATATTGAACAACGCTTGCATCCCAGGTATGAATCCCACTTGATCGTGATGGATAATGCTTTTAATGAACTGTTGGATTCTATTAGCAAGTATCTTGTTGAGGATTTTGGCGTCCATATTCATTAGGGAAATCAGTCTGTAATTCTCCTTTTTGAGGGGGTCTTTGCCTGGTTTGGGGATCAAGGTAATATTGGCCTCATAGAATGAGTTTGGTAGCTCTCCTTCTGTTTCTATTTTTTGAAATAGCTTTAGGAGAATAGGTATTATTTCTTCTTTGAAAGTTTGGTAGAATTCCCCAGGAAAACCGTCCGGGCCTGGAGTTCTGTTATTTGGAAGGTTGTTTATCACTGACTCAATTTCTTCATAATTAATTGGCCTGTTTAAGAAATCAATTTCTTCCTGTTTCAATCTTGGTAGTTTATAGGTTTCCAGGAAGGATTCCATCTCTTCCAGATTGCTTAGTTTATTGGCATATAGCTGTTGATAAAAATTTCTAATAATCCTTCCAATTTCAATGGTGTTCGTCGTGACCTCTCCTTTTTCATTCATAATTTTAATAATCTGGGTCCTTTCTCTTTTCTTTTGGATAAGTCTTGCCAGTGGTCTGTCAATTTTATTGATTCTCTCAAAGAACCAGCTTCTAGTCCTGTTGATCTGCTCTACTGTACTTCTGGTTTCTGCTTGATTGATTTCAGCTCTAAGTTTGGTCAACTGCTTCCTCGTGCGTGGATTAGGCCTGTCCCTCTGTTGCTGTTCCAGCTTCTTGAGGTGAGAATATAAAAACTGCATTTTAGATTTTTCTATTCTTTTGAGTGAGGCTTGGATGGCTATGTATTTCCCCATTAGGACTGCCTTTGCAGTATCCCATAGGTTTTGGACTGTTGTATTTTCATTCTCATTGGTCTCCATAAATTGTTTAATTTGATTTTTGATTTCCTGGTTTATCGAGTCATTCCTGAGCAGGATGGTTCTTAGTCTCCAAGTGTTTGAGTTTCTCCCAAATTTTTCCTTGTGGTTGAGTTCCAATTTCAGAGCGTTGTGGTCTGAGAATATGCAGGGGATAATTTAAATCTTTTGGTATCAGTTGAGGCCTGTTTTGTGTCCCAGAACATGGTCTATTCTTGAGAATGTTCCATGGGCATTAGAATAGAATGAGTATTCTTTGGTTCTGGGGTGTAGTGTTCTCTATATATCTATGAGGTCCAACTCGTCGAGTATGGCATTCAAAGCCTTTGATTCTTTGCTTAGTTTTTGCCAGGGTGTTCTGTCTATTTCTGAGAGTGGAGTGTTGAGGTCCCCTACTATCAATGTATTTTTATTTATATGTCTCTTTATTCTGGTTAAGAGTTGGCTTGTGTATCTTGCTGCTCCCCTGTTGGGGGCATATATATTTATAATTGTCATATCCACTTGTTGAATACTTCCTTTAAGAATAATATAGTGCCCTTCTGCATCTCTAACTATAGTCTGTAGTTTAAAATCCAATTTATCTGATATGAGAATTGCTACCCCAGCTTTCTTTTGAGGTCCATTTGCGTGAAAGATGGTACTCCATCCCCTTACTCTCAGTCTGAATGCATCTTTGGGTTCAAAATGAGTCTCTTGTAGACAGCAAATGGATGGGTCATTTCTTTTTATCCAACCTGCAACCCTATGGCCTTGTAAGGGAGAATTTAAGCCATTAATATTAAGACTGAGTACTGAGAGATATGCTTTTAATGATGCCATGTTGTCAGTAAAGTCTCTGTTTGTATTGGCTGTGACTTTCTGTTCTGTATCACTCTTGGGGCCTTTTTACTTTTATAGAACCCCCCGTAATATCTCCTGTAGGGCTGGTTTCATGGTTATAAAATTGGTTAGTGACTGGCGATTCCGAAATGTCTTTATTTCTCCATCAATTCTGAATGACAGCCTTGCTGGATAAAGGATCCTTGGCTGCATGTTTTTCTCTGAAAGAGTTTAAATATGCTCCCCCAACCCTTTCTCTCATTCCAGGTCTGTGTAGACAGGTCTGACGTAATTCTGATGCCTTTGCCTTGGTACGTGAGAAATTTCTTTGCCCTGGCCGCTTTCAATACTGTATCCTTGCATCTAACATTTGCGAATTGCACTATGACGTGACGTCGCGTAGGTTTGTCGTGGTTGAGCTTGGGAGGGGTCCTCTATGCCTCTTGGACACGAATGTTTGTTTCCCTCGCTAGATTAGGGAAGTTTTCAGCTACAATTTGTTCAAATATCTCTTCTAGACCTCTGTTTTTCTCCACCCCCTCGGGGATGCCGATGATTCTAACATTGGATCGTTTCATTGAGTCAGTAATCTCCCATAACCTACATTCGTGGGCTTAGATTTTTTTAAGAGCAGCTTCTATTTCGTTTTTTTCCTCTATTAACCCATCCTCCAATTCACTAACCCTTTCCTCTGCTTCGGTGACCCTGGCCGTCAGAGCCTCTAGTTTTGCCTGCATTTGGCTCATGGAATTTTTAATTTCTGCCAGATTTGCTCTCATTTCTGTCCTTAGGGATTCTATATTCTCAGTAACCTTTTCGTTAATAGTTTTTTCAATTCTATCATCATTTTGACCATCCTTACTCTGAATTCCATTTCTGATACTTTGGTTACATCCATATCCATTATTTCTGTGGCAGAGGCCACAGACTCACTGTCTTTTCTTTGCTGGGGGGGGGGCTTCTCCTTCTTGTCATTCTGATGAGGAGAGGTTGTGGGGTTGTCCAGAGCCCAAATTATTGACTGGGTCCCAGGCCGTGCCCCTTGTTTTATAGGGATCTTAGGGATGTGGGCTTCTTCTTTAAAGATTTTATTTATTTATTTATGTGGCAGCCAACCAGCAAAAGAGGGAACAGAAGCAGGGGAGTGGGAGAGGAAGAAGCAGGCTCCCAGCGGAGGAGCCCGATGAGGGACTCCTTTCCGGAACGCTGGGATCACACCCTAAGCCAAAGACAGGCGCTGAATGATTGCACCACCCAGGCGCCCGGGTTGTGGGCTTCTTGATTTTTCAGCCTGCCTTCTGTGTTCTGGGGCAGGGGCCTGCCGCACCGAGACTCAGGCAACCCTGTTTGGGTAGAGTCTCCGTGTCCTCTGCGAGGGGGGATGGGGATGGGCACTCTCTGAGCCGGTATTTCCAGGCTTTTGTCCTCTGGCGGCTTTCCCTGGCGGTTTGGTATGCCTATTCTCAGAGTCAGAGCAGCCGGCCGAATTTCAGCCTCTGTCACAGAACAGAGGGATTGCGGCCCATTCTCTACTAATGTTCTGGCCACTTTAACTATCTTACTGTTGGTGCTGCTCAACCCTGCAGTGTCCCGGGATGTGCGCCCCACACCCGGCGTCCCAGCTCTCACTTCCAGGGCCGGCGTGTCTCTGTCCTTTGTGTTTCTAACGCCTCAAGCCGCCAGCCGCCCCACGCATGCTCCGGAAGCTCCTGGTCTCAGTCTGGTTCCAGCGAGCACACGGGGATTCCGGTGTTCCGTGAGATGCCTGGTGGCGCCCGCACCCGGCTCATGGTCTCAGTCTGCTGTTTTGCGGGTGCCGTCGCCCGGCGCCCGAACGCGGCGTCTCCCTCCCCCTTCCGTTTATCTTCTGATATCTGTGCACGGTTTCATGGCTCCCCGCTTCGTACATCAATACTCAGCGCCGGAGATGTTCATTTGTAGAGATCAAGATGTATCTTCCTGCGTCTCAGGCTGGTTCCGTGGTTGTTTAGGCTGGTCTGGTACCTATCCAGCTCGACTTGGGGACCGGCTGAAAAAGGTGTCTCCTACTCCTCCGCCATCTTTGACCTCTCAATTAGAACTTCTAAAACCTGAGTTTGGATGAGCTGTTCCCTTTTGTGTTCGGTCTTGCTAGATATAAATTAGAACTGCCACTTTTGTTCTGCAATTCCTCAGAGTGGATGAGAATATAGGTTCAGATTTTTAATATATCCTAGAAGCCTTCTTGGAGGTTCATTTCCTTCCAACTTAATGGTCCTTTGTTATTCGGTGTCTTTTCTTTTCCAATTTTCAAGCTTTGCCCAGACTCGTCTGCTCTGGGATCTGGCACATCCGTGTGACCAAAACTAATCATCATCCCATTGATTAGTGGAGGTAGGCATGTGACCCAGGTGTTCCCAATGCCACGGGAGGTTTGCTGAGGAAGCAGGATGCTGACTCCAGATTCCTGGGATTGAATGCTGGTATTCTTCCATTAAATGGAAATAGTAATGCCATTATCAGTGAGAGTTTCCAGTGAGGTCATCTGGGTCAGATATGCAGAGCACGAATCAGGAAGGGGTCAAAGAACATTTCCAGCTTCCTTACAGGTCCCAGAAAGAGAAGGCCTCTTTTAAGTTTTTGATGGTTTCTTTTGCCGTGTGGAAGATTTCAGTTTGATGTTGTTCCACTTGTTTATTTTTGCTTTTGTTGCCTTTGCATTTGGTGTCCGATCTGAAGACTCTTTGCCAAAACCAATGTCGAGAGACTTAGTACCTGTGTCTTCTTGGAGGTTTATGGATTCGGGTCTTATGTTCAAATCATTCATCCATTAAAAATTTTGTGTGTGGTGTAAGAAAGTGACCCAGTTATATTCTTCTGCATTTAGTGTCCAGTTGGCCTGTTACCGCTCACCGAAGAGACAGTCCTTCCCTCATGGCATATCTTCTCCTGCTGTGTCGTAAGTTAGGGTCATCTACGTGTGGGTAAGTTTCTGAGCTTTCTGTTCTGTTCCACTGACCTGGTGTCTGTGTTTCTGCCAGTACCATCCTGTTTTGATGACAACAGCTTTGTAATCTAGCTTGAAATCCAGGAGTGTGTTGACTGCACCTTTCTTTCTCCAGGTTGCTTTGGGTATTTGGGGTCTTTTGTGATTCCATACAAGTTTGAGGACTGTTTTCTATTTCCTCGAATAATGCCACTGGAATTCAGATGGGGATTTCATCACATCTGTCGATTGCTTTGGGTACGATGGACATGTTCACATAATTAACTCTTCCAGTTAAGGAGCATGGCGTATGCTTCCATTTGTTTGTGTTGCCTTCCAAATCTTTGACCCATACATTCTGCCCCCCCTCGACACACATGTTTTTCATTTCTTTTCTGCCATGTGTTGAGTGTACTATGTCTTTCTCATTGTTGGTTACTTTTATTCCTAGATTTTTTTTTTGATGCAATTGTAAATGGCATTGCTTTTTTAATTTCTCTTTGCGAAAGTGTGTCATCAGTATACAGAAATGCAAGAAGTTGGGTCATCTGGGTGGCTCCATAGGTGAAGCGTCTGCCTTCAGCTCAGGTCATGATCCCAGAGTTCTGGGATCGAGCCCCGTGTTGGGCTCCCCACTTAGCGAGGGCCTGCTTCTCCGTCTTTCTGACACTCCCCCGGCTCGTGCTTTTTCTCTTCCTGTCAAATAAATAAATAAAATCTGAAAAAAAATAAAGACAACAGGTCTCTGTATATTGACTTTATATCCTGCAGCTTTCTTGAATTTGTTTATTCTAACAGTTTTTTTTTTTTTTTGTGGAATCTTTTGGGATTTCATGTCATTTGCAAATAGTGACCGTTTTCCTGTATGGATTTCATATCTTTCTCTTTTTTTAAAATTATGTTAGTCACCCTACAGTACTTCATTTGTTTTTGATGTAGTGTTCCAGGATTCATTGTTTGCATATAACACCTAGTGCTCATTATGACACGTGCCCTCCTTAATACCCATCACCAGGATAACCCATTCCCCTACCCCTCCCTTTCTGCAACCTTCAGTTTGTTTCCCAGTGTCAATAGTCTCTCATGGTTCATCTCCCCCTCTCATTCCCCACCTTCACTTTTCCCTTCCTTCTCCTAATGTCCTCCATGCTATTCCTTCCATTCCACATAGGAGTGAAACGATATGATAATTGTCTTTCTCTGCTTGACTTAATTTCACTTAGCATAATCCCCTCCTGGTCCATCCACGTTGGTGCAAATGGCGGGTATTCATCCTTTCTGATGACTGAGTAATATTCCATTGTATAGATGAACCACATCTTCTTTGTCCATTCATCTGCTGAAGGACATCTTGGCTCCTTCCACAGTTTGGCTATTAAGGACATTGCTGCTATGAACATTGGGATACAGGTGCCCCTTCTTTTCATTACTCTGTGTCTATGGGGTAAATACCCAGTAGTGCAATTGGTGGGTCGTAGGATAGCTCTGTGTTCAACGTCTTGAGGAATCTCCATATTGTTTTCAAAAGTGGCTGTACCAGCTTGAATTCTCACGAGTAGTGTTAGAGGGCTCCCCTTTCTCCACATCCTCTCTGACTTTTTTTTATTTCCTGTCTTGTTAATTTCTTCTCAAGATTTTATTTATTTATTCCACAGAGATAGAGACAGCCAGCGAGAGAGGGAACACAAGCAGGGGGAGTGGGAGAGGAAGAAGCAGGCTCATAGCGGAGGAGCCTGATGTGGGGCTCCATCCCATAATGCCGGGATCACGCCCTGAGCCGAAGGCAGACGCTTAACCGCTGTGCCACCCAGGTGCCCCCGGCCTTGTTAATTTTAACCATTCTAACTGGTGTAAGGTGGTATCTCATTGTAGTTTTGATTTGTATTTGCCTGATGGCAAGTGATGTGGAGCATTTTTTCATGTGTCTGTTGGCCATTTGTATGTCTTCTCTGGACAAGTATCTCTTTGTGTCTTCTGCCCATTTTTTGGGTGTCGAGTTTGAGGAGTTCTTTATAGATCTTGGATACCAGCCCTTTATCTGTAATATCATTTGCAGATATCTTCTTCGATTCCATAGGTTGCCTTTTTGTTTTGTTGATCGTTTGCTTTGCCGTGCAGAAACTTTTTATCTTGATGAAGTGCCAATAGTTCATTTTTGCTTTTATTTCCTTTGCCTTTAGAGACGTGGCTTGCAAGAAGTTGTTGTGTCCAAGGTGGAAGAGTTCTTTTGATTTTGATATGAGACAGGAATCCATTATCTTTCTTTCCTGATTGCATTCGAGTCCTCTGTCTTTCTTGGTGAGTCTAGCTAAGTTTGTCAGTTTTGTTTATCTTTCCAAAAAAGGCAGCTCTCATTTTCATTGTGTGTGTGTGTGTGTGTTTTTTTTTTTTTTTTTTTGTCTTTTTAGTCTCTGTTGGATTTATTTATGCATTCCTTTTTGTTATTTCCTTATTTCTACTAATTTGGGGCTTTGTTTGCTGTTTTTTTTTCTACTTCTTTACCACAGAAATCAGGTTGTTTATTGGAGAGCATTCTCATGGATTGATGAAGACTTGAATTTCTATGAACGTCCCCCCCGTAGAGCTACTTTTGCTGCATCCCATAAGTTTTTGTAGGTTGTCTTTTTCATCAGTGTCAAGGTACTTCTAAATTTTTTTTGATTTCTTCTTTGACTGTTGGTTGTTCAGTAGCATGTTGTTAAATCTCCACATATTTTTTTAAGATTATTTAAGTATCTGGCAGAGAGTGAGACAGCGAGAGAGGGAACGCAAGCAGGGGGGTGGGAGAGGGAGAAGCGGGCTTCCCACTGAGCAAGGAGCCTGATTCGGGGCTAGATCCCAGGCTCCTGGGATCACGACCTGAGCTGAAGGCAGATCCTTAATGACTGAGCCACCCAGGCCCCCCAATCTCCACCTGTTTTTGACTGTCCCATTTTTTTCTTGAGACTGATTTCTAGTTTCATATCATTGTGGTTGGACAAGATTTGTAGCAGGAGGTGAAGAGAGCATTCAGATGAAAGGTTTGTTTCCTGGAGGGTTTTCTGAGGGCAGACCATGAGTTCCGTGGGGACGGAGGAAGGTTTTGTGAGACGGGGGGTGGGGTTAACCCTTGTTAGAATTACTGACTACTACCATGCAGGCTGTGTGCTACCGTTCACACCGTAGTCCTGATGGGCTTGTACTTCATTAGAAATATTTTCTAGGAGGTGTAGGCATAGGCTTCTCTAAAAGAAAGGTGCCATGTGGGTTCATGGCATGACCCCAGGTCAGCAACCAGGATGTATGGTGTTGTGGGGGATCAGAACCAGGCTTTCTGTGGGAAGTGACGGAAATAGGGTATGGTGAGCTCCATGACCTCATAGGTGAGGTCCCGAGTGACCCACTGGGTGTTGGGTTCCGTGGATCTGTTTCATCAGGTGCTGTGGAATTCAGGGACACCCTCCTGTCTGTGGATTTGTGTGGAGACAGGTAGACATCAGTGTCTGGCCAGGCACGAGGGTCGCACTGGACCACCACCAGAGGTGCAGCATGCGGGGGAGCCACTGCTTGGTTTCCACGAAAGCTGACCAGGGTCTGTGACCGTGATTCCTAGCAGCTGCAAGGGGAGAGGAGGCCGGGGGTGGTGCACACTTCCTAGACTTGTGGTCAGGACTAGTCTGGAGCCCACTGAAGTCAGCCACACCTGGCACAGAAGGCCCCCAGTCAGTGTAGCTGTGGGCACTGCTCCCATGGCACTTTTGGGCCGGCTCCATGCTGCCACCTCCTGCTTTTCATCATCATCTTCAAGGTCGTGTGCCTCTGCTCTTGCCCCATGGCCTCCGGGGTATTGTCCGTCCTCCATCTGGCCCTCGTCCCTGGTGCCCTGTGCAGTCCGATGCCAGGGTAGCCTTCTCGAGACAAACATCTGGCCCTGATGGAACACTTCCATGGATCTCGTGTGATGCGAGGATGATGTCCTGCCCTGGAAGGGGGCTGCAGGTCCCCAATCAGGAGAGCCATGTCTCCCTTTTCAGCATGGCCTGCCCTCCCCTCAGTCTTCTTCAGGGAAGCTCTCCCCACTTCCTGAGATGACAGCTCTGAACTTAAAAGTGAATGTTATTTTACATATCTCTATGCCTTAGTTCATCCATGGCAGGTCTTTCAACACCATTAGTGGGTTTTTTAGCAGTTCTGAAGGGCTGTCTGCTCAAGGAGGGGATGACCTGGGTGGGGCAGCTTTCCCTCTCATCTCCCTCAGCCTGTCTCTGAGCCCTGGGGCCAGCTGTCCCACTGAGGATTGAGGGACCCGAGCCAGCCCATCCTGAGCCCAGGCTGTGTGTCAGCTGTGTAGACGGATGCGTGTCGGAGCGGTGGGCAGCTGGCATGGGCCAGGGGCAGGCAGTGTCTCCTCCTCATTCCTTCCCTCCCTTCCTCCCAGAGGTAGCTCAGAGCAGCCTTCAACCCCTGCATCTCCAGATCCCTTGACCTATGCCTCCTGTGTTCAGCTGGTGACCTTGGAGTTTCGCATGGATTCTACCTCCCGAACCCTCTCCCATAGCAGTTCCTGGATCAGGGGAGGGGTCAGACCCTTGTCTGTTTTTGGTCTTCTTCCTGTCCCGCACCAAGCCCACCCACCTTTGCATCTTCCATGTATGTGCTTGGAAGCAAGTCCATCCACAGGGAACCTATTAGCCAAATGGATCCAGGTAATGAACATTGAAGTAGAGATCCAGGATCCATAATAAACCTGCTCTGAAACCTGTCCCAAAGTCTGTGACTCTCTCACACTGAAACAGAAACAACAATAGCTTTCTGGACTGTGAAGTGACATGTGTCTCTACTTCCAATCTTGAAGGCATAGGTGCTGAGCCTGGACAGAAAAGGACCATGGCTCCCGTGGGCTGGGATCCACAGTAAGAACTCAGTGAAATCTGAATTCGAGGCATAGAATGAATAATTATTGTAGAGTGAATCCTCCCAAGTAGGGCTTATGCACATTGCAGAGGAAAAGCTTTTTCAAAGAGGTTCCTGAAAGAAAAATCTTTTTAAAAAATTTATTTTAATTCCAGTAGAGCTAACATACAGTGTTACATTCGTTTCAGGTGTACAAGAGAGTGATTCAGTAATTCTATATATTACTCAGTGGTCATCCAGAAAAGTGTCCTCTTAATCCGCTTCATCTATTCCACTCATCCCTCTATCCACCTCCTCCTCTCTGGTAACCATCCGTTTGTTCTCTATTGTTAAGAGTTTGTATTTTGCCAGGCCCATACTCAGGCAACCCTGTTTGGGTAGAGTTTCCGTGTCCCCTGCGAGGGGGGATGGGGGTGGGCACGCTGTGAGCCGGTATTTCCAGGCTTTTGTTCCCTGTAGGCTTTGTCTGGCGGTCTGCTGTGCCTCTTCTGAGAGTCAGAGCAGCAGAGGCTGAATTGTCACAGAACAGAGGGATTGCGGCCCATTCTCCACCGGTGTTCTGGCCACTTTAACTCCGTTACTGTTGGTGCTGCTCAACCCTGTAGCGTCCCGTGATGTGCGCCCCACACCCGGCGACCCTGCCCTCACTTCCAGGGCAGGCGCGTCTCTGTCCTTTGTGTTTCTAATGCCGCCAGCCGCCAGCCGCCAGCCGCCCCCGCGCGCTCCCGGATCTCCCGGTCTCAGTCTGGATCCCGTGAGCACACCAGGATTCCGGAGTTCCGTGAGAAGCCTGGTGGCGCGCGCACCCGGTTCAGGGTCTCAGTCTGCTGTTTCGTGGGTGCCGACCGCGAGTCCGCCCGCTCCCCCGTGCAGGTGGCCCGCCAACCGCCAGCCGCCCTGCGCGCGCTCCAGAAGCTCCCGGTCTCAGTCTGGATCCCGTGAGCACACGGGATTCCCGGGTTCCGCGAGATGCCTGGTGGCGCGCGCTCCCGGCTCAACGGTCTCAGTCCGCTCTCTCGCGGGTGCCCTCTGTGAGTCCGCCCGCTCCCCACCGTGCAGGTGGCTGCCGCTTCCTGGCGCCCGAACGCGGCGGCTCCCTCCGCCTTCCGTTTATCTTCCGATATCTGTGCCCGGTTTCACGGCTCCCCGCTTCGTACCTCAATACTCAGCGCTGGAGATGTTCATTTGTAGAGATCCAGATGTATCTTCCTGCGTCTCAGGCTGATTCCATGGTTGTTTAGGCTGGTCTGGTACCTATCCAGCTCGACTCAGGGGACCTGTGAAAAAGGGGTCCCCTACTCCTCCGCCATCTTAACTCCTCTCTTGTACCTGAAATAGTATTTAAAAACACTCAGCTCAGCCTCTTCTACAAAGTGAGCCAATGCTTATAAACATGGCTAAAATATTCCCTTACCGACGATGACTTCCCAGCCATCGTAGTGTTTAACTGGTATGACTGTGACTTACATTAGTCAACATTTGCAGAGAAAGAACTTAGTGCATCCAGGGGGCACTTCATGTTGAAATTAGTTTGTGACAATGAGCTACTGTGTTTTATACTGCAGTCCAAGGGAATGGTGCCAGACATCTCTAAGGTGTCTAGCAGTTCTACAATTCTGATTTTAAGTGGTCTGTGTGCTTCAGAGATTTGGGCAGGAGAAGGGCAGGAGTCCAGAGACTGTGAACACTTCTGTTACCTGTGCTGACCATGGAGCAGGTAGCCTTCTGTGGGCATCATTTTGATTTCTTGGTACTCTTGTGAAAGGTGCTTTTGTCTCAAATTCCTCCATTTAGGAGCAATTATAATGATAAAAGTAATGTTTATCTTATATCATCTGTGGGCCCTGATCCTGGGCTCCCAGGGAAGCTATCCTTTAACATTTTACCCGGCTCAAAATGACTGGGCAAAACCTCAAAGCATGGGCCCTATTTCTGCCCCAAGCACATGTTGTACATCTGTTTCGAGAAGAAAACAATAACCAAAAATGCCAACATGAAGATAAGAAAAAATAAAGAACCTCTTTGGCTCCCATAAGATTAAAGTCATACTGACATGTACATACTGAAAATGCATGAAATCATTGCATGTCCTAAAGCCCAAGCCTTGGAGGGTCTGAGAGCCACTGACCTTGCCCAGAACCAGGCACACCCCAGCAGGGAGGGCTGGTGCAGAAAGGGAAGGGGCAGGACGCTGAGGGTGGTCTGCAGCTAGAGGGGTCCCTGGAAGGGGCCAGGTGTGTGGGGGGAGCCCGGCCCACGACCCCACCCATGCCTGTGCTGGGTGTTGAGTAGAGGAGGCGCCTCTTGGACCCCCTGCACTTTCAGGGTTCCAGGGGCTTGAGGGCGGGTTGCCCGGCATCCAAGGGGCTAGGGCACCACCCTCCCCGACCAATCACCGCTTGGGGGTGGAGCTACGTCTCTGTGGGCGGTCCCAGAGTTGCAGCGGGTTGCAGACCTGGGGCAGAAGAAGGGGCACTGGGAGAGAGAGAGTTGCCCTGCGGAGGTCCGGGCTGGTGAGTGAGCAGCATGCCCCGGGGTGGGGGTCGGGGGGTAGGGTGCGCCCCAGGTGGGAGGCAGGGTTCTGGAAGGGCACGTGGAGAGGGTTCATTGTGGGGACTCAGGTGAGTTTTCTTTTTCCCTTTAAAGTCTCTTCCGCCCCATGTCCTCAACTGGCCTTATTCCCCATACCCGTGAACTCCAGGGCGCCCACTCACCTGAGCTTTTGTGGGATGGGTTGCAGAATTTCAGGGTTTCCCCTGTTCCCCGGGAAGAGTGCGGGTAAGGACCTCACAGAATCCCCACCTTCAGTGGGGTGTCCCCCGGTTCTCTGACACAGTGCAGGTGATGCATCTTGAGCAGTACCCCGAGTTCAGCAGGGTGTGCCCTGGTCCCCCAGGCACAGGTGTGGCAGTAGCAAGCCCCAGAGCCGTCCCCCAACTTCAGCATTATGCCCCGTGTGCCCCCGAGTTAGTGGTAATTGGCTGTTAGAATCATGCAGGAAAATCCTCCAGGTGGGGGCCTGGAGGCGGGCGTAAACCAGACCCCACTCTAGTTGCATTGGGAATAGACGAATTGAGGGTTTCTTTAGAAGAGTAAGTCTGCTTTCCAGAAAAGGCAAGGTCATTGGTCTATTGAGAATGAAGATAATTAGTGCTAAACAACAAGTATGTGTTGCCCCTTCGTCCAGAAACCGAAGCAGGTGTGCAGGCTTTAGGTCAGAGGTGCCTTCTTCTCCCCAGCTGACAGCACTTCTCTGCTCTGGCTCCCTGAGACTCGAGGTTTTGAACGTCAGCATCTGAGTCAGGGAGGCAGCTTGTCACAGGACGCCAGTGTTCAGAGAAAACACAGCTATTTTGGCATAATGTCCTATCTATGTCAGGACTGGAGGTAAAACCTCTCATTATCCCAAAACCTCCTGGGCTTTTCTCTTTTCTCTAGTTGAGCCACAAAGTAAAATTGAAGTAGCTGTCAGCATTCTGGGTTTGGTGCAAGAATTACTTAGTTTCCCTGCAGGTAGAACTTTGCAGGGGATCACAATTTCTCTGTCCATTTATTGCTTACAAATGTATTTTGACTATCTGTTTCCTAGGAACCCTCTTTTATTAGAAAGGGAAGGTGAGATTCACTCTGTGCCTGTTTGTAACATCTAATTTGTTCCTTCATCTAACAATGTTTATTCAATTGGGCCTAAGATATGGTTGAGTGGCCAGCATCTAGAGTTCGATGGCTTTTTTTCATCTGATACAGACTTGGATGATGTCATTTGACAAAGGTGATGTTTCATCATTGATTAGTTTATTCATCAGAAGAGTTAAAATTAGGGTGGAGGGAAAATTCAAAATTATCCAAATGGGCCTGTTCCTGTTTAAAAGTTGAGCTTGACTTTCTAGTTTTACTATTATCTCGATATTTTGAGGTGCCATATTCTGTCTGTAGTTTCTTTGGTGGTGGAGTCAGAAGGAGAGTCTGGGAATTCTTTTGGATAGTGGCATGCTGGTGGCTTCAAGGGGCTTGGCGTCAGGAGCCTTGGGGTGAATTCTGCAACTGCTTGCCTGACCCTGGGTGCATCTCGCAGAGGTTTTGTTTCCTCTTATGAAATTGCCAGCAGATAATGTTCTGCTTAAAGGGGAACCCTCCCATCCTGTTGGTGGGAATGCAGAGTGGTGCAGACAGTCTGGGAAACAGTGTGGGGGTTCCTCAAAAAGTTAAACATTGAACAACCACATGATCCAGCAATTGCTCTCCTAGGTGCTTACCCAAAAGATACAAAAATGCACATTCGAAGGGGGTACATGCACCATGATGTTTATAGCAACAATGTCCACAGTAGCCAAACTATGGAGAGAATCCCAAAGTCCATGCACTGATGAATGGATAAAGCAGATGTGGGATACGTATATATATGTGTGTGTGTGTATATATATATATATATATATATATATATATATATATATATATATATATATGGGAATATGACCCAGCTTCAAAAAGAATGAAATCTTACCATTTGCAAGGATGTGGATGGATCTAGAGTGTATTAAGCTAAGCAAAATTAGTGAGGAAAGACAAATATCCTATGCTCTCACGCTTGTGGAATTTCAGAAAGAAAACAGATGAACAGAGTTGAGGGGTGATGAGAAAGGCAAACAAGGAAATAGACTCAACCTTGGAGAACAAACTGAGTGTTGCTGCAGGACAGGGGCGTGGGGGGAAGAGTTAAATGGGTGAGGGGTATTAAGGAGGGCGCTTGTGATGAGCACTGGGTACTGTATGCAGGTGAGGAATCACTAAATCCTACCCCTGAAGCGAATATTCCATGGCATGTGAACTAACTGGAATTTAAGTAAAAGAAGAAAGGAAAAAGTGTTCTGCTTCATGAAGAGTGAGGTAAAATTGTAGTGATTTGGGCTGTACTGTTCTATAGATGATAGTTGTAAAACACCCTGTTGTAAGATACACTAGTTTCTTATCACATAAGGAGTCCTCAGAAAGCTGCAATGAAAGATTCAGATCTCAGAGCATGTTCATGTTCCACTGATATGTTACAGTTTGCACAGGTAGGACAGAAGGAGAGAAAGGCAACAGAAGGGGAAAGTAGGTGTGAACCTTTCATTAGTTAGCATTATAGCTTTCTCATGAAAGCCTTGCGCCAGTGTGATTTTGCAAGAAGAGGGGGAATCCGGGAGGTTTGCAGGAGACGGGGGAGTTCCAGGTCTGGGTAAAGCTGACAGGGGTCCCAGAGGAGAGCTGAATGCATTCTGCAGCAGGGTGTGGGCAGGGTGGGCTCCAGGGGTGGCTGTGGGTCTCCTGTGTGAGAGTTGTGACAGGTGAGGGCTGTGTGCAAGTTCCTGGCTGAGGACAAGTGAGGCACAGGTGGAGAGCTGGCAGAAAACCTTTTTCTGGGCCACCAGCCTCACCCAACACACACAGCCTCACCTTCTGTCCCTGTCACTCCAATTCAGACTTCTCAGAAGGCGAGTGAGAACACATCAAGAGCATTCTAAACAGAAGGGAAAGCATGTGCAAAGGCTCTGGGGCAGGAGAATTCCAGATATGTCCAGGAGCAGCAAGAAGGCCCTGTGGCCACAGGGGACAGCTTAGGACATGACCTCAGGGAGGTGACAGAGGGCGACAGAAAGCCATTCCAGGGCTCTAACCCCATGAGACCCTGTTTCACTAGGCCATCGTGGCTACAGCATTGAGAACAGATGACAGAGGGTTGAAGATGGCAAGGCAGGTCAATGACGAAGCTTTTCCAGGAACTCAGGCACTGTGGACCAGACAGGTGGCCTTGGATGGAGTGGTTAGACGTATTCTGGGTCCATTTTGAAGATGGAGCTCACAGGATTTGCTGATGAGTTAGCTATTAGGAGCAGGAGAACGGAGGAATTGGGGTAACTCCCAGCTGTTGTGGGTTGTCCTGATCGAGGGGAAGGAGAGGGTTTCTGGGGTAAGGAGGTAGTCCGTGTTCCGCATGCTGAGGAAGGTGCCTTTCCCGGTGGATCTGCTGAGGTTTGTGTCTGGGAGAACCTTTCACATCTCCTCCCTCAGCAATGCTCAAGTACAAGTATCCCCCAGCTTTTAAACGTTCACAGTAAGACGCTTGGCTTTCTTGAAAGAACTACGTTATTACCCAGCTTCAGTGAGAGGAAGAGACCTAAAGAGGATTTCCCTCTTATGAAAAAAAGGTGAACGGTGAGAATCGCGTTCAGCATCTGTTTTGGGGAGAAGCACGACAGAGGCGGCGTGCACCCCAACCAGCTCCTTCCGCTGGGAACCGCTCTCCGCATCCAGCCACCAGCACTTTGAATTGTGTCTGTGAGCCTCTGCTGTGCTTTATCTTCATTTATGCTGGGCCTCCGTTAGAAACTTGTGTCCTGAGGCCTAAGAAAAGCCAAAGAGAAGGAATCTTGGAGTCTGAGCGCACTGTCCAATTTTTCCGTGTAGATGAATGGTCATTCCTTCTTTACACCATTTCTGCTGTGCAAGGTTTCTCAGAAGCCCTGTACTTTCAAAGAGCAGGGAAACCTATACCCCATGCTGCGGGGTTAGTTTTAGTCTCCATGCTGGACAGAACATTTCATGACTGTCGGATTTTCTCACTCAAACATTGAGACTTGGACCACCTTCACCCGTTTCTACCACCCCATCCCCGAATCTGGCACCTACCAATCTGCTCTCAGTATCTATGCGTTCAGTATTTGTTTATTCCACGTGGAATGTACATGAGAGCATCTGGTATTTGTCTTTCTGTGTCTGAGTTACTTGGCATAAGGCCCCCAAGGTCTGTGTTTCCATGTCTGGTTATTGTGAATAATGCTGCAGTGAACGTGGGAGTGCATCTGTCTTTTTGAGGCAGTATTTTTGTGTTCTCCAAATCAATACTCAGTAGAGCCATTCCTGGGTCATGTGGTAGTTGTATTTATTTTTTCAGGAACCTCCATACCGTTTGTCACAGTGGCTGCACCAATTTCCATTCCCACCAACAGCGCACAGTGTCTCCTCGTCTGCACACCCTTGACCCCACCTGGTGTCTGTCTCTGGGACAATTGCTGTTCCAACAGTTGTGAGGGGATAGCCGATTGTGGGTTTGACTGATGTTTCCCTGACGATGATTAGTGATGTCGAACAACTTTTTCTGTCTGTTGGCACCTGTGTGCCATCTTTGGACAGTATCTATTCACATATTCACCCCATTTTTTATACAGTTTTTTTTGTTTTGATTTGTATGAGTGTTGTGTGCATTTTGGATATTAGCCTCTTCTCACACATATGATTCGCAGATATTTTTTTCTTATTGGGTCAGTGGCCTTTTAAGTTTTTGATGGTTTCTTTTGCCGTGTGGAAGATTTCAGTTTGATGTTGTTCCACTTGTTTATTTTTGCTTTTGTTGCCTTTGCATTTGGTGTCCGATCTGAAGACTCTTTGCCAAAACCAATGTCGAGAGACTTAGTACCTGTGTCTTCTTGGAGGTTTATGGATTCGGGTCTTATGTTCAAATCATTCATCCATTAAAAATTTTGTGTGTGGTGTAAGAAAGTGACCCAGTTATATTCTTCTGCATTTAGTGTCCAGTTGGCCTGTTACCGCTCACCGAAGAGACAGTCCTTCCCTCATGGCATATCTTCTGCTGCTGTGTCGTAAGTTAGGGTCATCTACGTGTGGGTAAGTTTCTGAGCTTTCTGTTCTGTTCCACTGACCTGGTGTCTGTGTTTCTGCCAGTACCATCCTGTTTTGATGACAACAGCTTTGTAATCTAGCTTGAAATCCAGGAGTGGTGTTGACTGCACCTTTCTTTCTCCAGGTTGCTTTGGGTATTTGGGGTCTTTTGTGATTCCATGCAAGTTTGAGGACTGTTTTCTATTTCCTCGAATAATGCCACTGGAATTCAGATGGGGATTTCATCACATCTGTCGATTGCTTTGGGTACGATGGACATGTTCACATAATTAACTCTTCCAGTTAAGGAGCATGGCGTATGCTTCCATTTGTTTGTGTTGCCTTCCAAATCTTTGACCCATACATTCTGCCCCCCCTCGACACACATGTTTTTCATTTCTTTTCTGCCATGTGTTGAGTATACTATGTCTTTCTCATTGTTGGTTACTTTTATTCCTAGATTTTTTTTTTTGATGCAATTGTAAATGGCATTGCTTTTTTAATTTCTCTTTGCGAAAGTGTGTCATCAGTATACAGAAATGCAAGAAGTTGGGTCATCTGGGTGGCTCCATAGGTGAAGCGTCTGCCTTCTGCTCAGGTCAGAGTTCTGGGATCGAGCCCCGTGTTGGGCTCCCCGCTTAGCGAGGGTCTGCTTCTCCGTCTTTCTGACACTCCCCCGGCTCGTGCTTTTTCTCTTCCTGTCAAATAAATAAATAAAATCTGAAAAAAAATAAAGACAACAGGTCTCTGTATCTTGACTTTATATCCTGCAGCTTTCTTGAATTTGTTTATTCTAACAGTTTTTTTTTTTTTTTTTTTTTTTTTTTTTTGTGGAATCTTTTGGGATTTCATGTCATTTGCAAATAGTGACCGTTTTCCTGTATGGATTTCATATCTTTCTCTTTTTTTAAAATTATGTTAGTCACCCTACAGTACTTCATTTGTTTTTGATGTAGTGTTCCAGGATTCATTGTTTGCATATAACACCTAGTGCTCATTATGACACGTGCCCTCCTTAATACCCATCACCAGGATAACCCATTCCCCTACCCCTCCCTTTCTGCAACCTTCAGTTTGTTTCCCAGTGTCAATAGTCTCTCATGGTTCATCTCCCCCTCTCATTCCCCACCTTCACTTTTCCCTTCCTTCTCCTAATGTCCTCCATGCTATTCCTTCCATTCCACATAGGAGTGAAACGATATGATAATTGTCTTTCTCTGCTTGACTTAATTTCACTTAGCATAATCCCCTCCTGGTCCATCCACGTTGGTGCAAATGGCGGGTATTCATCCTTTCTGATGACTGAGTAATATTCCATTGTATAGATGAACCACATCTTCTTTGTCCATTCATCTGCTGAAGGACATCTTGGCTCCTTCCACAGTTTGGCTATTAGGGACATTGCTGCTATGAACATTGGGATACAGGTGCCCCTTCTTTTCATTACTCTGTGTCTATGGGGTAAATACCCAGTAGTGCAATTGGTGGGTCGTAGGATAGCTCTGTGTTCAACGTCTTGAGGAATCTCCATATTGTTTTCAAAAGTGGCTGTACCAGCTTGAATTCTCACGAGTAGTGTTAGAGGGCTTCCCTTTCTCCACATCCTCTCTGACTTTTTTTTATTTCCTGTCTTGTTAATTTCTTCTCAAGATTTTATTTATTTATTCCACAGAGATAGAGACAGCCAGCGAGAGAGGGAACACAAGCAGGGGGAGTGGGAGAGGAAGAAGCAGGCTCATAGCGGAGGAGCCTGATGTGGGGCTCCATCCCATAATGCCGGGATCACGCCCTGAGCCGAAGGCAGACGCTTAACCGCTGTGCCACCCAGGTGCCCCCGGCCTTGTTAATTTTAACCATTCTAACTGGTGTAAGGTGGTATCTCATTGTAGTTTTGATTTGTATTTGCCTGATGGCAAGTGATGTGGAGCATTTTTTCATGTGTCTGTTGGCCATTTGTATGTCTTCTCTGGACAAGTATCTCTTTGTGTCTTCTGCCCATTTTTTGGGTGTCGAGTTTGAGGAGTTCTTTATAGATCTTGGATACCAGCCCTTTATCTGTAATATCATTTGCAGATATCTTCTTCGATTCCATAGGTTGCCTTTTTGTTTTGTTGATCGTTTGCTTTGCCGTGCAGAAACTTTTTATCTTGATGAAGTGCCAATAGTTCATTTTTGCTTTTATTTCCTTTGCCTTTAGAGACGTGGCTTGCAAGAAGTTGTTGTGTCCAAGGTGGAAGAGTTCTTTTGATTTTGATATGAGACAGGAATCCATTATCTTTCTTTCCTGATTGCATTCGAGTCCTCTGTCTTTCTTGGTGAGTCTAGCTAAGTTTGTCAGTTTTGTTTATCTTTCCAAAAAAGGCAGCTCTCATTTTCATTGTGTGTGTGTGTGTGTGTGTTTTTTTTTTTTTTTGTCTTTTTAGTCTCTGTTGGATTTATTTATGCATTCCTTTTTGTTATTTCCTTATTTCTACTAATTTGGGGCTTTGTTTGCTGTTTTTTTTTCTACTTCTTTACCACAGAAATCAGGTTGTTTATTGGAGAGCATTCTCATGGATTGATGAAGACTTGAATTTCTATGAACGTCCCCCCCGTAGAGCTACTTTTGCTGCATCCCATAAGTTTTTGTAGGTTGTCTTTTTCATCAGTGTCAAGGTACTTCTAAATTTTTTTTGATTTCTTCTTTGACTGTTGGTTGTTCAGTAGCATGTTGTTAAATCTCCACATATTTTTTTAAGATTATTTAAGTATCTGGCAGAGAGTGAGACAGCGAGAGAGGGAACGCAAGCAGGGGGGTGGGAGAGGGAGAAGCGGGCTTCCCACTGAGCAAGGAGCCTGATTCGGGGCTAGATCCCAGGCTCCTGGGATCACGACCTGAGCTGAAGGCAGATCCTTAATGACTGAGCCACCCAGGCCCCCCAATCTCCACCTGTTTTTGACTGTCCCATTTTTTTCTTGAGACTGATTTCTAGTTTCATATCATTGTGGTTGGACAAGATTTGTAGCAGGAGGTGAAGAGAGCATTCAGATGAAAGGTTTGTTTCCTGGAGGGTTTTCTGAGGGCAGACCATGAGTTCCGTGGGGACGGAGGAAGGTTTTGTGAGACGGGGGGTGGGGTTAACCCTTGTTAGAATTACTGACTACTACCATGCAGGCTGTGTGCTACCGTTCACACCGTAGTCCTGATGGGCTTGTACTTCATTAGAAATATTTTCTAGGAGGTGTAGGCATAGGCTTCTCTAAAAGAAAGGTGCCATGTGGGTTCATGGCATGACCCCAGGTCAGCAACCAGGATGTATGGTGTTGTGGGGGATCAGAACCAGGCTTTCTGTGGGAAGTGACGGAAATAGGGTATGGTGAGCTCCATGACCTCATAGGTGAGGTCCCGAGTGACCCACTGGGTGTTGGGTTCCGTGGATCTGTTTCATCAGGTGCTGTGGAATTCAGGGACACCCTCCTGTCTGTGGATTTGTGTGGAGACAGGTAGACATCAGTGTCTGGCCAGGCACGAGGGTCGCACTGGACCACCACCAGAGGTGCAGCATGCGGGGGAGCCACTGCTTGGTTTCCACGAAAGCTGACCAGGGTCTGTGACCGTGATTCCTAGCAGCTGCAAGGGGAGAGGAGGCCGGGGGTGGTGCACACTTCCTAGACTTGTGGTCAGGACTAGTCTGGAGCCCACTGAAGTCAGCCACACCTGGCACAGAAGGCCCCCAGTCAGTGTAGCTGTGGGCACTGCTCCCATGGCACTTTTGGGCCGGCTCCATGCTGCCACCTCCTGCTTTTCATCATCATCTTCAAGGTCGTGTGCCTCTGCTCTTGCCCCATGGTCTCCGGGGTATTGTCCGTCCTCCATCTGGCCCTCGTCCCTGGTGCCCTGTGCAGTCCGATGCCAGGGTAGCCTTCTCGAGACAAACATCTGGCCCTGATGGAACACTTCCATGGATCTCGTGTGATGCGAGGATGATGTCCTGCCCTGGAAGGGGGCTGCAGGTCCCCAATCAGGAGAGCCATGTCTCCCTTTTCAGCATGGCCTGCCCTCCCCTCAGTCTTCTTCAGGGAAGCTCTCCCCACTTCCTGAGATGACAGCTCTGAACTTAAAAGTGAATGTTATTTTACATATCTCTATGCCTTAGTTCATCCATGGCAGGTCTTTCAACACCATTAGTGGGTTTTTTAGCAGTTCTGAAGGGCTGTCTGCTCAAGGAGGGGATGACCTGGGTGGGGCAGCTTTCCCTCTCATCTCCCTCAGCCTGTCTCTGAGCCCTGGGGCCAGCTGTCCCACTGAGGATTGAGGGACCCGAGCCAGCCCATCCTGAGCCCAGGCTGTGTGTCAGCTGTGTAGACGGATGCGTGTCGGAGCGGTGGGCAGCTGGCATGGGCCAGGGGCAGGCAGTGTCTCCTCCTCATTCCTTCCCTCCCTTCCTCCCAGAGGTAGCTCAGAGCAGCCTTCAACCCCTGCATCTCCAGATCCCTTGACCTATGCCTCCTGTGTTCAGCTGGTGACCTTGGAGTTTCGCATGGATTCTACCTCCCGAACCCTCTCCCATAGCAGTTCCTGGATCAGGGGAGGGGTCAGACCCTTGTCTGTTTTTGGTCTTCTTCCTGTCCCGCACCAAGCCCACCCACCTTTGCATCTTCCATGTATGTGCTTGGAAGCAAGTCCATCCACAGGGAACCTATTAGCCAAATGGATCCAGGTAATGAACATTGAAGTAGAGATCCAGGATCCATAATAAACCTGCTCTGAAACCTGTCCCAAAGTCTGTGACTCTCTCACACTGAAACAGAAACAACAATAGCTTTCTGGACTGTGAAGTGACATGTGTCTCTACTTCCAATCTTGAAGGCATAGGTGCTGAGCCTGGACAGAAAAGGACCATGGCTCCCGTGGGCTGGGATCCACAGTAAGAACTCAGTGAAATCTGAATTCGAGGCATAGAATGAATAATTATTGTAGAGTGAATCCTCCCAAGTAGGGCTTATGCACATTGCAGAGGAAAAGCTTTTTCAAAGAGGTTCCTGAAAGAAAAATCTTTTTAAAAAATTTATTTTAATTCCAGTAGAGCTAACATACAGTGTTACATTCGTTTCAGGTGTACAAGAGAGTGATTCAGTAATTCTATATATTACTCAGTGGTCATCCAGAAAAGTGTCCTCTTAATCCGCTTCATCTATTCCACTCATCCCTCTATCCACCTCCTCCTCTCTGGTAACCATCCGTTTGTTCTCTATTGTTAAGAGTTTGTATTTTGCCAGGCCCATACTCAGGCAACCCTGTTTGGGTAGAGTTTCCGTGTCCCCTGCGAGGGGGGATGGGGGTGGGCACGCTGTGAGCCGGTATTTCCAGGCTTTTGTTCCCTGTAGGCTTTGTCTGGCGGTCTGCTGTGCCTCTTCTGAGAGTCAGAGCAGCAGAGGCTGAATTGTCACAGAACAGAGGGATTGCGGCCCATTCTCCACCGGTGTTCTGGCCACTTTAACTCCGTTACTGTTGGTGCTGCTCAACCCTGTAGCGTCCCGTGATGTGCGCCCCACACCCGGCGACCCTGCCCTCACTTCCAGGGCAGGCGCGTCTCTGTCCTTTGTGTTTCTAATGCCGCCAGCCGCCAGCCGCCAGCCGCCCCCGCGCGCTCCCGGATCTCCCGGTCTCAGTCTGGATCCCGTGAGCACACCAGGATTCCGGAGTTCCGTGAGAAGCCTGGTGGCGCGCGCACCCGGTTCAGGGTCTCAGTCTGCTGTTTCGTGGGTGCCGACCGCGAGTCCGCCCGCTCCCCCGTGCAGGTGGCCCGCCAACCGCCAGCCGCCCTGCGCGCGCTCCAGAAGCTCCCGGTCTCAGTCTGGATCCCGTGAGCACACGGGATTCCCGGGTTCCGCGAGATGCCTGGTGGCGCGCGCTCCCGGCTCAACGGTCTCAGTCCGCTCTCTCGCGGGTGCCCTCTGTGAGTCCGCCCGCTCCCCACCGTGCAGGTGGCTGCCGCTTCCTGGCGCCCGAACGCGGCGGCTCCCTCCGCCTTCCGTTTATCTTCCGATATCTGTGCCCGGTTTCACGGCTCCCCGCTTCGTACCTCAATACTCAGCGCTGGAGATGTTCATTTGTAGAGATCCAGATGTATCTTCCTGCGTCTCAGGCTGATTCCATGGTTGTTTAGGCTGGTCTGGTACCTATCCAGCTCGACTCAGGGGACCTGTGAAAAAGGGGTCCCCTACTCCTCCGCCATCTTAACTCCTCTCTTGTACCTGAAATAGTATTTAAAAACACTCAGCTCAGCCTCTTCTACAAAGTGAGCCAATGCTTATAAACATGGCTAAAATATTCCCTTACCGACGATGACTTCCCAGCCATCGTAGTGTTTAACTGGTATGACTGTGACTTACATTAGTCAACATTTGCAGAGAAAGAACTTAGTGCATCCAGGGGGCACTTCATGTTGAAATTAGTTTGTGACAATGAGCTACTGTGTTTTATACTGCAGTCCAAGGGAATGGTGCCAGACATCTCTAAGGTGTCTAGCAGTTCTACAATTCTGATTTTAAGTGGTCTGTGTGCTTCAGAGATTTGGGCAGGAGAAGGGCAGGAGTCCAGAGACTGTGAACACTTCTGTTACCTGTGCTGACCATGGAGCAGGTAGCCTTCTGTGGGCATCATTTTGATTTCTTGGTACTCTTGTGAAAGGTGCTTTTGTCTCAAATTCCTCCATTTAGGAGCAATTATAATGATAAAAGTAATGTTTATCTTATATCATCTGTGGGCCCTGATCCTGGGCTCCCAGGGAAGCTATCCTTTAACATTTTACCCGGCTCAAAATGACTGGGCAAAACCTCAAAGCATGGGCCCTATTTCTGCCCCAAGCACATGTTGTACATCTGTTTCGAGAAGAAAACAATAACCAAAAATGCCAACATGAAGATAAGAAAAAATAAAGAACCTCTTTGGCTCCCATAAGATTAAAGTCATACTGACATGTACATACTGAAAATGCATGAAATCATTGCATGTCCTAAAGCCCAAGCCTTGGAGGGTCTGAGAGCCACTGACCTTGCCCAGAACCAGGCACACCCCAGCAGGGAGGGCTGGTGCAGAAAGGGAAGGGGCAGGACGCTGAGGGTGGTCTGCAGCTAGAGGGGTCCCTGGAAGGGGCCAGGTGTGTGGGGGGAGCCCGGCCCACGACCCCACCCATGCCTGTGCTGGGTGTTGAGTAGAGGAGGCGCCTCTTGGACCCCCTGCACTTTCAGGGTTCCAGGGGCTTGAGGGCGGGTTGCCCGGCATCCAAGGGGCTAGGGCACCACCCTCCCCGACCAATCACCGCTTGGGGGTGGAGCTACGTCTCTGTGGGCGGTCCCAGAGTTGCAGCGGGTTGCAGACCTGGGGCAGAAGAAGGGGCACTGGGAGAGAGAGAGTTGCCCTGCGGAGGTCCGGGCTGGTGAGTGAGCAGCATGCCCCGGGGTGGGGGTCGGGGGGTAGGGTGCGCCCCAGGTGGGAGGCAGGGTTCTGGAAGGGCACGTGGAGAGGGTTCATTGTGGGGACTCAGGTGAGTTTTCTTTTTCCCTTTAAAGTCTCTTCCGCCCCATGTCCTCAACTGGCCTTATTCCCCATACCCGTGAACTCCAGGGCGCCCACTCACCTGAGCTTTTGTGGGATGGGTTGCAGAATTTCAGGGTTTCCCCTGTTCCCCGGGAAGAGTGCGGGTAAGGACCTCACAGAATCCCCACCTTCAGTGGGGTGTCCCCCGGTTCTCTGACACAGTGCAGGTGATGCATCTTGAGCAGTACCCCGAGTTCAGCAGGGTGTGCCCTGGTCCCCCAGGCACAGGTGTGGCAGTAGCAAGCCCCAGAGCCGTCCCCCAACTTCAGCATTATGCCCCGTGTGCCCCCGAGTTAGTGGTAATTGGCTGTTAGAATCATGCAGGAAAATCCTCCAGGTGGGGGCCTGGAGGCGGGCGTAAACCAGACCCCACTCTAGTTGCATTGGGAATAGACGAATTGAGGGTTTCTTTAGAAGAGTAAGTCTGCTTTCCAGAAAAGGCAAGGTCATTGGTCTATTGAGAATGAAGATAATTAGTGCTAAACAACAAGTATGTGTTGCCCCTTCGTCCAGAAACCGAAGCAGGTGTGCAGGCTTTAGGTCAGAGGTGCCTTCTTCTCCCCAGCTGACAGCACTTCTCTGCTCTGGCTCCCTGAGACTCGAGGTTTTGAACGTCAGCATCTGAGTCAGGGAGGCAGCTTGTCACAGGACGCCAGTGTTCAGAGAAAACACAGCTATTTTGGCATAATGTCCTATCTATGTCAGGACTGGAGGTAAAACCTCTCATTATCCCAAAACCTCCTGGGCTTTTCTCTTTTCTCTAGTTGAGCCACAAAGTAAAATTGAAGTAGCTGTCAGCATTCTGGGTTTGGTGCAAGAATTACTTAGTTTCCCTGCAGGTAGAACTTTGCAGGGGATCACAATTTCTCTGTCCATTTATTGCTTACAAATGTATTTTGACTATCTGTTTCCTAGGAACCCTCTTTTATTAGAAAGGGAAGGTGAGATTCACTCTGTGCCTGTTTGTAACATCTAATTTGTTCCTTCATCTAACAATGTTTATTCAATTGGGCCTAAGATATGGTTGAGTGGCCAGCATCTAGAGTTCGATGGCTTTTTTTCATCTGATACAGACTTGGATGATGTCATTTGACAAAGGTGATGTTTCATCATTGATTAGTTTATTCATCAGAAGAGTTAAAATTAGGGTGGAGGGAAAATTCAAAATTATCCAAATGGGCCTGTTCCTGTTTAAAAGTTGAGCTTGACTTTCTAGTTTTACTATTATCTCGATATTTTGAGGTGCCATATTCTGTCTGTAGTTTCTTTGGTGGTGGAGTCAGAAGGAGAGTCTGGGAATTCTTTTGGATAGTGGCATGCTGGTGGCTTCAAGGGGCTTGGCGTCAGGAGCCTTGGGGTGAATTCTGCAACTGCTTGCCTGACCCTGGGTGCATCTCGCAGAGGTTTTGTTTCCTCTTATGAAATTGCCAGCAGATAATGTTCTGCTTAAAGGGGAACCCTCCCATCCTGTTGGTGGGAATGCAGAGTGGTGCAGACAGTCTGGGAAACAGTGTGGGGGTTCCTCAAAAAGTTAAACATTGAACAACCACATGATCCAGCAATTGCTCTCCTAGGTGCTTACCCAAAAGATACAAAAATGCACATTCGAAGGGGGTACATGCACCATGATGTTTATAGCAACAATGTCCACAGTAGCCAAACTATGGAGAGAATCCCAAAGTCCATGCACTGATGAATGGATAAAGCAGATGTGGGATACGTATATATATGTGTGTGTGTGTGTGTGTGTATATATATATATATATATATATATATATATATATATATATATATATATATATATATGGGAATATGACCCAGCTTCAAAAAGAATGAAATCTTACCATTTGCAAGGATGTGGATGGATCTAGAGTGTATTAAGCTAAGCAAAATTAGTGAGGAAAGACAAATATCCTATGCTCTCACGCTTGTGGAATTTCAGAAAGAAAACAGATGAACAGAGTTGAGGGGTGATGAGAAAGGCAAACAAGGAAATAGACTCAACCTTGGAGAACAAACTGAGTGTTGCTGCAGGACAGGGGCGTGGGGGGAAGAGTTAAATGGGTGAGGGGTATTAAGGAGGGCGCTTGTGATGAGCACTGGGTACTGTATGCAGGTGAGGAATCACTAAATCCTACCCCTGAAGCGAATATTCCATGGCATGTGAACTAACTGGAATTTAAGTAAAAGAAGAAAGGAAAAAGTGTTCTGCTTCATGAAGAGTGAGGTAAAATTGTAGTGATTTGGGCTGTACTGTTCTATAGATGATAGTTGTAAAACACCCTGTTGTAAGATACACTAGTTTCTTATCACATAAGGAGTCCTCAGAAAGCTGCAATGAAAGATTCAGATCTCAGAGCATGTTCATGTTCCACTGATATGTTACAGTTTGCACAGGTAGGACAGAAGGAGAGAAAGGCAACAGAAGGGGAAAGTAGGTGTGAACCTTTCATTAGTTAGCATTATAGCTTTCTCATGAAAGCCTTGCGCCAGTGTGATTTTGCAAGAAGAGGGGGAATCCGGGAGGTTTGCAGGAGACGGGGGAGTTCCAGGTCTGGGTAAAGCTGACAGGGGTCCCAGAGGAGAGCTGAATGCATTCTGCAGCAGGGTGTGGGCAGGGTGGGCTCCAGGGGTGGCTGTGGGTCTCCTGTGTGAGAGTTGTGACAGGTGAGGGCTGTGTGCAAGTTCCTGGCTGAGGACAAGTGAGGCACAGGTGGAGAGCTGGCAGAAAACCTTTTTCTGGGCCACCAGCCTCACCCAACACACACAGCCTCACCTTCTGTCCCTGTCACTCCAATTCAGACTTCTCAGAAGGCGAGTGAGAACACATCAAGAGCATTCTAAACAGAAGGGAAAGCATGTGCAAAGGCTCTGGGGCAGGAGAATTCCAGATATGTCCAGGAGCAGCAAGAAGGCCCTGTGGCCACAGGGGACAGCTTAGGACATGACCTCAGGGAGGTGACAGAGGGCGACAGAAAGCCATTCCAGGGCTCTAACCCCATGAGACCCTGTTTCACTAGGCCATCGTGGCTACAGCATTGAGAACAGATGACAGAGGGTTGAAGATGGCAAGGCAGGTCAATGACGAAGCTTTTCCAGGAACTCAGGCACTGTGGACCAGACAGGTGGCCTTGGATGGAGTGGTTAGACGTATTCTGGGTCCATTTTGAAGATGGAGCTCACAGGATTTGCTGATGAGTTAGCTATTAGGAGCAGGAGAACGGAGGAATTGGGGTAACTCCCAGCTGTTGTGGGTTGTCCTGATCGAGGGGAAGGAGAGGGTTTCTGGGGTAAGGAGGTAGTCCGTGTTCCGCATGCTGAGGAAGGTGCCTTTCCCGGTGGATCTGCTGAGGTTTGTGTCTGGGAGAACCTTTCACATCTCCTCCCTCAGCAATGCTCAAGTACAAGTATCCCCCAGCTTTTAAACGTTCACAGTAAGACGCTTGGCTTTCTTGAAAGAACTACGTTATTACCCAGCTTCAGTGAGAGGAAGAGACCTAAAGAGGATTTCCCTCTTATGAAAAAAAGGTGAACGGTGAGAATCGCGTTCAGCATCTGTTTTGGGGAGAAGCACGACAGAGGCGGCGTGCACCCCAACCAGCTCCTTCCGCTGGGAACCGCTCTCCGCATCCAGCCACCAGCACTTTGAATTGTGTCTGTGAGCCTCTGCTGTGCTTTATCTTCATTTATGCTGGGCCTCCGTTAGAAACTTGTGTCCTGAGGCCTAAGAAAAGCCAAAGAGAAGGAATCTTGGAGTCTGAGCGCACTGTCCAATTTTTCCGTGTAGATGAATGGTCATTCCTTCTTTACACCATTTCTGCTGTGCAAGGTTTCTCAGAAGCCCTGTACTTTCAAAGAGCAGGGAAACCTATACCCCATGCTGCGGGGTTAGTTTTAGTCTCCATGCTGGACAGAACATTTCATGACTGTCGGATTTTCTCACTCAAACATTGAGACTTGGACCACCTTCACCCGTTTCTACCACCCCATCCCCGAATCTGGCACCTACCAATCTGCTCTCAGTATCTATGCGTTCAGTATTTGTTTATTCCACGTGGAATGTACATGAGAGCATCTGGTATTTGTCTTTCTGTGTCTGAGTTACTTGGCATAAGGCCCCCAAGGTCTGTGTTTCCATGTCTGGTTATTGTGAATAATGCTGCAGTGAACGTGGGAGTGCATCTGTCTTTTTGAGGCAGTATTTTTGTGTTCTCCAAATCAATACTCAGTAGAGCCATTCCTGGGTCATGTGGTAGTTGTATTTATTTTTTCAGGAACCTCCATACCGTTTGTCACAGTGGCTGCACCAATTTCCATTCCCACCAACAGCGCACAGTGTCTCCTCGTCTGCACACCCTTGACCCCACCTGGTGTCTGTCTCTGGGACAATTGCTGTTCCAACAGTTGTGAGGGGATAGCCGATTGTGGGTTTGACTGATGTTTCCCTGACGATGATTAGTGATGTCGAACAACTTTTTCTGTCTGTTGGCACCTGTGTGCCATCTTTGGACAGTATCTATTCACATATTCACCCCATTTTTTATACAGTTTTTTTTGTTTTGATTTGTATGAGTGTTGTGTGCATTTTGGATATTAGCCTCTTCTCACACATATGATTCGCAGATATTTTTTTCTTATTGGGTCAGTGGCCTTTTAAGTTTTTGATGGTTTCTTTTGCCGTGTGGAAGATTTCAGTTTGATGTTGTTCCACTTGTTTATTTTTGCTTTTGTTGCCTTTGCATTTGGTGTCCGATCTGAAGACTCTTTGCCAAAACCAATGTCGAGAGACTTAGTACCTGTGTCTTCTTGGAGGTTTATGGATTCGGGTCTTATGTTCAAATCATTCATCCATTAAAAATTTTGTGTGTGGTGTAAGAAAGTGACCCAGTTATATTCTTCTGCATTTAGTGTCCAGTTGGCCTGTTACCGCTCACCGAAGAGACAGTCCTTCCCTCATGGCATATCTTCTGCTGCTGTGTCGTAAGTTAGGGTCATCTACGTGTGGGTAAGTTTCTGAGCTTTCTGTTCTGTTCCACTGACCTGGTGTCTGTGTTTCTGCCAGTACCATCCTGTTTTGATGACAACAGCTTTGTAATCTAGCTTGAAATCCAGGAGTGGTGTTGACTGCACCTTTCTTTCTCCAGGTTGCTTTGGGTATTTGGGGTCTTTTGTGATTCCATGCAAGTTTGAGGACTGTTTTCTATTTCCTCGAATAATGCCACTGGAATTCAGATGGGGATTTCATCACATCTGTCGATTGCTTTGGGTACGATGGACATGTTCACATAATTAACTCTTCCAGTTAAGGAGCATGGCGTATGCTTCCATTTGTTTGTGTTGCCTTCCAAATCTTTGACCCATACATTCTGCCCCCCCTCGACACACATGTTTTTCATTTCTTTTCTGCCATGTGTTGAGTATACTATGTCTTTCTCATTGTTGGTTACTTTTATTCCTAGATTTTTTTTTTTGATGCAATTGTAAATGGCATTGCTTTTTTAATTTCTCTTTGCGAAAGTGTGTCATCAGTATACAGAAATGCAAGAAGTTGGGTCATCTGGGTGGCTCCATAGGTGAAGCGTCTGCCTTCAGCTCAGGTCATGATCCCAGAGTTCTGGGATCGAGCCCCGTGTTGGGCTCCCCACTTAGCGAGGGCCTGCTTCTCCGTCTTTCTGACACTCCCCCGGCTCGTGCTTTTTCTCTTCCTGTCAAATAAATAAATAAAATCTGAAAAAAAATAAAGACAACAGGTCTCTGTATATTGACTTTATATCCTGCAGCTTTCTTGAATTTGTTTATTCTAACAGTTTTTTTTTTTTTTTTTTTTTTTGTGGAATCTTTTGGGATTTCATGTCATTTGCAAATAGTGACCGTTTTCCTGTATGGATTTCATATCTTTCTCTTTTTTTAAAATTATGTTAGTCACCCTACAGTACTTCATTTGTTTTTGATGTAGTGTTCCAGGATTCATTGTTTGCATATAACACCTAGTGCTCATTATGACACGTGCCCTCCTTAATACCCATCACCAGGATAACCCATTCCCCTACCCCTCCCTTTCTGCAACCTTCAGTTTGTTTCCCAGTGTCAATAGTCTCTCATGGTTCATCTCCCCCTCTCATTCCCCACCTTCACTTTTCCCTTCCTTCTCCTAATGTCCTCCATGCTATTCCTTCCATTCCACATAGGAGTGAAACGATATGATAATTGTCTTTCTCTGCTTGACTTAATTTCACTTAGCATAATCCCCTCCTGGTCCATCCACGTTGGTGCAAATGGCGGGTATTCATCCTTTCTGATGACTGAGTAATATTCCATTGTATAGATGAACCACATCTTCTTTGTCCATTCATCTGCTGAAGGACATCTTGGCTCCTTCCACAGTTTGGCTATTAAGGACATTGCTGCTATGAACATTGGGATACAGGTGCCCCTTCTTTTCATTACTCTGTGTCTATGGGGTAAATACCCAGTAGTGCAATTGGTGGGTCGTAGGATAGCTCTGTGTTCAACGTCTTGAGGAATCTCCATATTGTTTTCAAAAGTGGCTGTACCAGCTTGAATTCTCACGAGTAGTGTTAGAGGGCTCCCCTTTCTCCACATCCTCTCTGACTTTTTTTTATTTCCTGTCTTGTTAATTTCTTCTCAAGATTTTATTTATTTATTCCACAGAGATAGAGACAGCCAGCGAGAGAGGGAACACAAGCAGGGGGAGTGGGAGAGGAAGAAGCAGGCTCATAGCGGAGGAGCCTGATGTGGGGCTCCATCCCATAATGCCGGGATCACGCCCTGAGCCGAAGGCAGACGCTTAACCGCTGTGCCACCCAGGTGCCCCCGGCCTTGTTAATTTTAACCATTCTAACTGGTGTAAGGTGGTATCTCATTGTAGTTTTGATTTGTATTTGCCTGATGGCAAGTGATGTGGAGCATTTTTTCATGTGTCTGTTGGCCATTTGTATGTCTTCTCTGGACAAGTATCTCTTTGTGTCTTCTGCCCATTTTTTGGGTGTCGAGTTTGAGGAGTTCTTTATAGATCTTGGATACCAGCCCTTTATCTGTAATATCATTTGCAGATATCTTCTTCGATTCCATAGGTTGCCTTTTTGTTTTGTTGATCGTTTGCTTTGCCGTGCAGAAACTTTTTATCTTGATGAAGTGCCAATAGTTCATTTTTGCTTTTATTTCCTTTGCCTTTAGAGACGTGGCTTGCAAGAAGTTGTTGTGTCCAAGGTGGAAGAGTTCTTTTGATTTTGATATGAGACAGGAATCCATTATCTTTCTTTCCTGATTGCATTCGAGTCCTCTGTCTTTCTTGGTGAGTCTAGCTAAGTTTGTCAGTTTTGTTTATCTTTCCAAAAAAGGCAGCTCTCATTTTCATTGTGTGTGTGTGTGTGTGTTTTTTTTTTTTTTTTTTTGTCTTTTTAGTCTCTGTTGGATTTATTTATGCATTCCTTTTTGTTATTTCCTTATTTCTACTAATTTGGGGCTTTGTTTGCTGTTTTTTTTTCTACTTCTTTACCACAGAAATCAGGTTGTTTATTGGAGAGCATTCTCATGGATTGATGAAGACTTGAATTTCTATGAACGTCCCCCCCGTAGAGCTACTTTTGCTGCATCCCATAAGTTTTTGTAGGTTGTCTTTTTCATCAGTGTCAAGGTACTTCTAAATTTTTTTTGATTTCTTCTTTGACTGTTGGTTGTTCAGTAGCATGTTGTTAAATCTCCACATATTTTTTTAAGATTATTTAAGTATCTGGCAGAGAGTGAGACAGCGAGAGAGGGAACGCAAGCAGGGGGGTGGGAGAGGGAGAAGCGGGCTTCCCACTGAGCAAGGAGCCTGATTCGGGGCTAGATCCCAGGCTCCTGGGATCACGACCTGAGCTGAAGGCAGATCCTTAATGACTGAGCCACCCAGGCCCCCCAATCTCCACCTGTTTTTGACTGTCCCATTTTTTTCTTGAGACTGATTTCTAGTTTCATATCATTGTGGTTGGACAAGATTTGTAGCAGGAGGTGAAGAGAGCATTCAGATGAAAGGTTTGTTTCCTGGAGGGTTTTCTGAGGGCAGACCATGAGTTCCGTGGGGACGGAGGAAGGTTTTGTGAGACGGGGGGTGGGGTTAACCCTTGTTAGAATTACTGACTACTACCATGCAGGCTGTGTGCTACCGTTCACACCGTAGTCCTGATGGGCTTGTACTTCATTAGAAATATTTTCTAGGAGGTGTAGGCATAGGCTTCTCTAAAAGAAAGGTGCCATGTGGGTTCATGGCATGACCCCAGGTCAGCAACCAGGATGTATGGTGTTGTGGGGGATCAGAACCAGGCTTTCTGTGGGAAGTGACGGAAATAGGGTATGGTGAGCTCCATGACCTCATAGGTGAGGTCCCGAGTGACCCACTGGGTGTTGGGTTCCGTGGATCTGTTTCATCAGGTGCTGTGGAATTCAGGGACACCCTCCTGTCTGTGGATTTGTGTGGAGACAGGTAGACATCAGTGTCTGGCCAGGCACGAGGGTCGCACTGGACCACCACCAGAGGTGCAGCATGCGGGGGAGCCACTGCTTGGTTTCCACGAAAGCTGACCAGGGTCTGTGACCGTGATTCCTAGCAGCTGCAAGGGGAGAGGAGGCCGGGGGTGGTGCACACTTCCTAGACTTGTGGTCAGGACTAGTCTGGAGCCCACTGAAGTCAGCCACACCTGGCACAGAAGGCCCCCAGTCAGTGTAGCTGTGGGCACTGCTCCCATGGCACTTTTGGGCCGGCTCCATGCTGCCACCTCCTGCTTTTCATCATCATCTTCAAGGTCGTGTGCCTCTGCTCTTGCCCCATGGCCTCCGGGGTATTGTCCGTCCTCCATCTGGCCCTCGTCCCTGGTGCCCTGTGCAGTCCGATGCCAGGGTAGCCTTCTCGAGACAAACATCTGGCCCTGATGGAACACTTCCATGGATCTCGTGTGATGCGAGGATGATGTCCTGCCCTGGAAGGGGGCTGCAGGTCCCCAATCAGGAGAGCCATGTCTCCCTTTTCAGCATGGCCTGCCCTCCCCTCAGTCTTCTTCAGGGAAGCTCTCCCCACTTCCTGAGATGACAGCTCTGAACTTAAAAGTGAATGTTATTTTACATATCTCTATGCCTTAGTTCATCCATGGCAGGTCTTTCAACACCATTAGTGGGTTTTTTAGCAGTTCTGAAGGGCTGTCTGCTCAAGGAGGGGATGACCTGGGTGGGGCAGCTTTCCCTCTCATCTCCCTCAGCCTGTCTCTGAGCCCTGGGGCCAGCTGTCCCACTGAGGATTGAGAGACCCGAGCCAGCCCATCCTGAGCCCAGGCTGTGTGTCAGCTGTGTAGACGGATGCGTGTCGGAGCGGTGGGCAGCTGGCATGGGCCAGGGGCAGGCAGTGTCTCCTCCTCATTCCTTCCCTCCCTTCCTCCCAGAGGTAGCTCAGAGCAGCCTTCAACCCCTGCATCTCCAGATCCCTTGACCTATGCCTCCTGTGTTCAGCTGGTGACCTTGGAGTTTCGCATGGATTCTACCTCCCGAACCCTCTCCCATAGCAGTTCCTGGATCAGGGGAGGGGTCAGACCCTTGTCTGTTTTTGGTCTTCTTCCTGTCCCGCACCAAGCCCACCCACCTTTGCATCTTCCATGTATGTGCTTGGAAGCAAGTCCATCCACAGGGAACCTATTAGCCAAATGGATCCAGGTAATGAACATTGAAGTAGAGATCCAGGATCCATAATAAACCTGCTCTGAAACCTGTCCCAAAGTCTGTGACTCTCTCACACTGAAACAGAAACAACAATAGCTTTCTGGACTGTGAAGTGACATGTGTCTCTACTTCCAATCTTGAAGGCATAGGTGCTGAGCCTGGACAGAAAAGGACCATGGCTCCCGTGGGCTGGGATCCACAGTAAGAACTCAGTGAAATCTGAATTCGAGGCATAGAATGAATAATTATTGTAGAGTGAATCCTCCCAAGTAGGGCTTATGCACATTGCAGAGGAAAAGCTTTTTCAAAGAGGTTCCTGAAAGAAAAATCTTTTTAAAAAATTTATTTTAATTCCAGTAGAGCTAACATACAGTGTTACATTCGTTTCAGGTGTACAAGAGAGTGATTCAGTAATTCTATATATTACTCAGTGGTCATCCAGAAAAGTGTCCTCTTAATCCGCTTCATCTATTCCACTCATCCCTCTATCCACCTCCTCCTCTCTGGTAACCATCCGTTTGTTCTCTATTGTTAAGAGTTTGTATTTTGCCAGGCCCATACTCAGGCAACCCTGTTTGGGTAGAGTTTCCGTGTCCCCTGCGAGGGGGGATGGGGGTGGGCACGCTGTGAGCCGGTATTTCCAGGCTTTTGTTCCCTGTAGGCTTTGTCTGGCGGTCTGCTGTGCCTCTTCTGAGAGTCAGAGCAGCAGAGGCTGAATTGTCACAGAACAGAGGGATTGCGGCCCATTCTCCACCGGTGTTCTGGCCACTTTAACTCCGTTACTGTTGGTGCTGCTCAACCCTGTAGCGTCCCGTGATGTGCGCCCCACACCCGGCGACCCTGCCCTCACTTCCAGGGCAGGCGCGTCTCTGTCCTTTGTGTTTCTAATGCCGCCAGCCGCCAGCCGCCAGCCGCCCCCGCGCGCTCCCGGATCTCCCGGTCTCAGTCTGGATCCCGTGAGCACACCAGGATTCCGGAGTTCCGTGAGAAGCCTGGTGGCGCGCGCACCCGGTTCAGGGTCTCAGTCTGCTGTTTCGTGGGTGCCGACCGCGAGTCCGCCCGCTCCCCCGTGCAGGTGGCCCGCCAACCGCCAGCCGCCCTGCGCGCGCTCCAGAAGCTCCCGGTCTCAGTCTGGATCCCGTGAGCACACGGGATTCCCGGGTTCCGCGAGATGCCTGGTGGCGCGCGCTCCCGGCTCAACGGTCTCAGTCCGCTCTCTCGCGGGTGCCCTCTGTGAGTCCGCCCGCTCCCCACCGTGCAGGTGGCTGCCGCTTCCTGGCGCCCGAACGCGGCGGCTCCCTCCGCCTTCCGTTTATCTTCCGATATCTGTGCCCGGTTTCACGGCTCCCCGCTTCGTACCTCAATACTCAGCGCTGGAGATGTTCATTTGTAGAGATCCAGATGTATCTTCCTGCGTCTCAGGCTGATTCCATGGTTGTTTAGGCTGGTCTGGTACCTATCCAGCTCGACTCAGGGGACCTGTGAAAAAGGGGTCCCCTACTCCTCCGCCATCTTAACTCCTCTCTTGTACCTGAAATAGTATTTAAAAACACTCAGCTCAGCCTCTTCTACAAAGTGAGCCAATGCTTATAAACATGGCTAAAATATTCCCTTACCGACGATGACTTCCCAGCCATCGTAGTGTTTAACTGGTATGACTGTGACTTACATTAGTCAACATTTGCAGAGAAAGAACTTAGTGCATCCAGGGGGCACTTCATGTTGAAATTAGTTTGTGACAATGAGCTACTGTGTTTTATACTGCAGTCCAAGGGAATGGTGCCAGACATCTCTAAGGTGTCTAGCAGTTCTACAATTCTGATTTTAAGTGGTCTGTGTGCTTCAGAGATTTGGGCAGGAGAAGGGCAGGAGTCCAGAGACTGTGAACACTTCTGTTACCTGTGCTGACCATGGAGCAGGTAGCCTTCTGTGGGCATCATTTTGATTTCTTGGTACTCTTGTGAAAGGTGCTTTTGTCTCAAATTCCTCCATTTAGGAGCAATTATAATGATAAAAGTAATGTTTATCTTATATCATCTGTGGGCCCTGATCCTGGGCTCCCAGGGAAGCTATCCTTTAACATTTTACCCGGCTCAAAATGACTGGGCAAAACCTCAAAGCATGGGCCCTATTTCTGCCCCAAGCACATGTTGTACATCTGTTTCGAGAAGAAAACAATAACCAAAAATGCCAACATGAAGATAAGAAAAAATAAAGAACCTCTTTGGCTCCCATAAGATTAAAGTCATACTGACATGTACATACTGAAAATGCATGAAATCATTGCATGTCCTAAAGCCCAAGCCTTGGAGGGTCTGAGAGCCACTGACCTTGCCCAGAACCAGGCACACCCCAGCAGGGAGGGCTGGTGCAGAAAGGGAAGGGGCAGGACGCTGAGGGTGGTCTGCAGCTAGAGGGGTCCCTGGAAGGGGCCAGGTGTGTGGGGGGAGCCCGGCCCACGACCCCACCCATGCCTGTGCTGGGTGTTGAGTAGAGGAGGCGCCTCTTGGACCCCCTGCACTTTCAGGGTTCCAGGGGCTTGAGGGCGGGTTGCCCGGCATCCAAGGGGCTAGGGCACCACCCTCCCCGACCAATCACCGCTTGGGGGTGGAGCTACGTCTCTGTGGGCGGTCCCAGAGTTGCAGCGGGTTGCAGACCTGGGGCAGAAGAAGGGGCACTGGGAGAGAGAGAGTTGCCCTGCGGAGGTCCGGGCTGGTGAGTGAGCAGCATGCCCCGGGGTGGGGGTCGGGGGGTAGGGTGCGCCCCAGGTGGGAGGCAGGGTTCTGGAAGGGCACGTGGAGAGGGTTCATTGTGGGGACTCAGGTGAGTTTTCTTTTTCCCTTTAAAGTCTCTTCCGCCCCATGTCCTCAACTGGCCTTATTCCCCATACCCGTGAACTCCAGGGCGCCCACTCACCTGAGCTTTTGTGGGATGGGTTGCAGAATTTCAGGGTTTCCCCTGTTCCCCGGGAAGAGTGCGGGTAAGGACCTCACAGAATCCCCACCTTCAGTGGGGTGTCCCCCGGTTCTCTGACACAGTGCAGGTGATGCATCTTGAGCAGTACCCCGAGTTCAGCAGGGTGTGCCCTGGTCCCCCAGGCACAGGTGTGGCAGTAGCAAGCCCCAGAGCCGTCCCCCAACTTCAGCATTATGCCCCGTGTGCCCCCGAGTTAGTGGTAATTGGCTGTTAGAATCATGCAGGAAAATCCTCCAGGTGGGGGCCTGGAGGCGGGCGTAAACCAGACCCCACTCTAGTTGCATTGGGAATAGACGAATTGAGGGTTTCTTTAGAAGAGTAAGTCTGCTTTCCAGAAAAGGCAAGGTCATTGGTCTATTGAGAATGAAGATAATTAGTGCTAAACAACAAGTATGTGTTGCCCCTTCGTCCAGAAACCGAAGCAGGTGTGCAGGCTTTAGGTCAGAGGTGCCTTCTTCTCCCCAGCTGACAGCACTTCTCTGCTCTGGCTCCCTGAGACTCGAGGTTTTGAACGTCAGCATCTGAGTCAGGGAGGCAGCTTGTCACAGGACGCCAGTGTTCAGAGAAAACACAGCTATTTTGGCATAATGTCCTATCTATGTCAGGACTGGAGGTAAAACCTCTCATTATCCCAAAACCTCCTGGGCTTTTCTCTTTTCTCTAGTTGAGCCACAAAGTAAAATTGAAGTAGCTGTCAGCATTCTGGGTTTGGTGCAAGAATTACTTAGTTTCCCTGCAGGTAGAACTTTGCAGGGGATCACAATTTCTCTGTCCATTTATTGCTTACAAATGTATTTTGACTATCTGTTTCCTAGGAACCCTCTTTTATTAGAAAGGGAAGGTGAGATTCACTCTGTGCCTGTTTGTAACATCTAATTTGTTCCTTCATCTAACAATGTTTATTCAATTGGGCCTAAGATATGGTTGAGTGGCCAGCATCTAGAGTTCGATGGCTTTTTTTCATCTGATACAGACTTGGATGATGTCATTTGACAAAGGTGATGTTTCATCATTGATTAGTTTATTCATCAGAAGAGTTAAAATTAGGGTGGAGGGAAAATTCAAAATTATCCAAATGGGCCTGTTCCTGTTTAAAAGTTGAGCTTGACTTTCTAGTTTTACTATTATCTCGATATTTTGAGGTGCCATATTCTGTCTGTAGTTTCTTTGGTGGTGGAGTCAGAAGGAGAGTCTGGGAATTCTTTTGGATAGTGGCATGCTGGTGGCTTCAAGGGGCTTGGCGTCAGGAGCCTTGGGGTGAATTCTGCAACTGCTTGCCTGACCCTGGGTGCATCTCGCAGAGGTTTTGTTTCCTCTTATGAAATTGCCAGCAGATAATGTTCTGCTTAAAGGGGAACCCTCCCATCCTGTTGGTGGGAATGCAGAGTGGTGCAGACAGTCTGGGAAACAGTGTGGGGGTTCCTCAAAAAGTTAAACATTGAACAACCACATGATCCAGCAATTGCTCTCCTAGGTGCTTACCCAAAAGATACAAAAATGCACATTCGAAGGGGGTACATGCACCATGATGTTTATAGCAACAATGTCCACAGTAGCCAAACTATGGAGAGAATCCCAAAGTCCATGCACTGATGAATGGATAAAGCAGATGTGGGATACGTATATATATGTGTGTGTGTGTGTGTGTGTGTATATATATATATATATATATATATATATATATATATATATATATATATATATATATATATGGGAATATGACCCAGCTTCAAAAAGAATGAAATCTTACCATTTGCAAGGATGTGGATGGATCTAGAGTGTATTAAGCTAAGCAAAATTAGTGAGGAAAGACAAATATCCTATGCTCTCACGCTTGTGGAATTTCAGAAAGAAAACAGATGAACAGAGTTGAGGGGTGATGAGAAAGGCAAACAAGGAAATAGACTCAACCTTGGAGAACAAACTGAGTGTTGCTGCAGGACAGGGGCGTGGGGGGAAGAGTTAAATGGGTGAGGGGTATTAAGGAGGGCGCTTGTGATGAGCACTGGGTACTGTATGCAGGTGAGGAATCACTAAATCCTACCCCTGAAGCGAATATTCCATGGCATGTGAACTAACTGGAATTTAAGTAAAAGAAGAAAGGAAAAAGTGTTCTGCTTCATGAAGAGTGAGGTAAAATTGTAGTGATTTGGGCTGTACTGTTCTATAGATGATAGTTGTAAAACACCCTGTTGTAAGATACACTAGTTTCTTATCACATAAGGAGTCCTCAGAAAGCTGCAATGAAAGATTCAGATCTCAGAGCATGTTCATGTTCCACTGATATGTTACAGTTTGCACAGGTAGGACAGAAGGAGAGAAAGGCAACAGAAGGGGAAAGTAGGTGTGAACCTTTCATTAGTTAGCATTATAGCTTTCTCATGAAAGCCTTGCGCCAGTGTGATTTTGCAAGAAGAGGGGGAATCCGGGAGGTTTGCAGGAGACGGGGGAGTTCCAGGTCTGGGTAAAGCTGACAGGGGTCCCAGAGGAGAGCTGAATGCATTCTGCAGCAGGGTGTGGGCAGGGTGGGCTCCAGGGGTGGCTGTGGGTCTCCTGTGTGAGAGTTGTGACAGGTGAGGGCTGTGTGCAAGTTCCTGGCTGAGGACAAGTGAGGCACAGGTGGAGAGCTGGCAGAAAACCTTTTTCTGGGCCACCAGCCTCACCCAACACACACAGCCTCACCTTCTGTCCCTGTCACTCCAATTCAGACTTCTCAGAAGGCGAGTGAGAACACATCAAGAGCATTCTAAACAGAAGGGAAAGCATGTGCAAAGGCTCTGGGGCAGGAGAATTCCAGATATGTCCAGGAGCAGCAAGAAGGCCCTGTGGCCACAGGGGACAGCTTAGGACATGACCTCAGGGAGGTGACAGAGGGCGACAGAAAGCCATTCCAGGGCTCTAACCCCATGAGACCCTGTTTCACTAGGCCATCGTGGCTACAGCATTGAGAACAGATGACAGAGGGTTGAAGATGGCAAGGCAGGTCAATGACGAAGCTTTTCCAGGAACTCAGGCACTGTGGACCAGACAGGTGGCCTTGGATGGAGTGGTTAGACGTATTCTGGGTCCATTTTGAAGATGGAGCTCACAGGATTTGCTGATGAGTTAGCTATTAGGAGCAGGAGAACGGAGGAATTGGGGTAACTCCCAGCTGTTGTGGGTTGTCCTGATCGAGGGGAAGGAGAGGGTTTCTGGGGTAAGGAGGTAGTCCGTGTTCCGCATGCTGAGGAAGGTGCCTTTCCCGGTGGATCTGCTGAGGTTTGTGTCTGGGAGAACCTTTCACATCTCCTCCCTCAGCAATGCTCAAGTACAAGTATCCCCCAGCTTTTAAACGTTCACAGTAAGACGCTTGGCTTTCTTGAAAGAACTACGTTATTACCCAGCTTCAGTGAGAGGAAGAGACCTAAAGAGGATTTCCCTCTTATGAAAAAAAGGTGAACGGTGAGAATCGCGTTCAGCATCTGTTTTGGGGAGAAGCACGACAGAGGCGGCGTGCACCCCAACCAGCTCCTTCCGCTGGGAACCGCTCTCCGCATCCAGCCACCAGCACTTTGAATTGTGTCTGTGAGCCTCTGCTGTGCTTTATCTTCATTTATGCTGGGCCTCCGTTAGAAACTTGTGTCCTGAGGCCTAAGAAAAGCCAAAGAGAAGGAATCTTGGAGTCTGAGCACACTGTCCAATTTTTCCGTGTAGATGAATGGTCATTCCTTCTTTACACCATTTCTGCTGTGCAAGGTTTCTCAGAAGCCCTGTACTTTCAAAGAGCAGGGAAACCTATACCCCATGCTGCGGGGTTAGTTTTAGTCTCCATGCTGGACAGAACATTTCATGACTGTCGGATTTTCTCACTCAAACATTGAGACTTGGACCACCTTCACCCGTTTCTACCACCCCATCCCCGAATCTGGCACCTACCAATCTGCTCTCAGTATCTATGCGTTCAGTATTTGTTTATTCCACGTGGAATGTACATGAGAGCATCTGGTATTTGTCTTTCTGTGTCTGAGTTACTTGGCATAAGGCCCCCAAGGTCTGTGTTTCCATGTCTGGTTATTGTGAATAATGCTGCAGTGAACGTGGGAGTGCATCTGTCTTTTTGAGGCAGTATTTTTGTGTTCTCCAAATCAATACTCAGTAGAGCCATTCCTGGGTCATGTGGTAGTTGTATTTATTTTTTCAGGAACCTCCATACCGTTTGTCACAGTGGCTGCACCAATTTCCATTCCCACCAACAGCGCACAGTGTCTCCTCGTCTGCACACCCTTGACCCCACCTGGTGTCTGTCTCTGGGACAATTGCTGTTCCAACAGTTGTGAGGGGATAGCCGATTGTGGGTTTGACTGATGTTTCCCTGACGATGATTAGTGATGTCGAACAACTTTTTCTGTCTGTTGGCACCTGTGTGCCATCTTTGGACAGTATCTATTCACATATTCACCCCATTTTTTATACAGTTTTTTTTGTTTTGATTTGTATGAGTGTTGTGTGCATTTTGGATATTAGCCTCTTCTCACACATATGATTCGCAGATATTTTTTTCTTATTGGGTCAGTGGCCTTTTAAGTTTTTGATGGTTTCTTTTGCCGTGTGGAAGATTTCAGTTTGATGTTGTTCCACTTGTTTATTTTTGCTTTTGTTGCCTTTGCATTTGGTGTCCGATCTGAAGACTCTTTGCCAAAACCAATGTCGAGAGACTTAGTACCTGTGTCTTCTTGGAGGTTTATGGATTCGGGTCTTATGTTCAAATCATTCATCCATTAAAAATTTTGTGTGTGGTGTAAGAAAGTGACCCAGTTATATTCTTCTGCATTTAGTGTCCAGTTGGCCTGTTACCGCTCACCGAAGAGACAGTCCTTCCCTCATGGCATATCTTCTGCTGCTGTGTCGTAAGTTAGGGTCATCTACGTGTGGGTAAGTTTCTGAGCTTTCTGTTCTGTTCCACTGACCTGGTGTCTGTGTTTCTGCCAGTACCATCCTGTTTTGATGACAACAGCTTTGTAATCTAGCTTGAAATCCAGGAGTGGTGTTGACTGCACCTTTCTTTCTCCAGGTTGCTTTGGGTATTTGGGGTCTTTTGTGATTCCATGCAAGTTTGAGGACTGTTTTCTATTTCCTCGAATAATGCCACTGGAATTCAGATGGGGATTTCATCACATCTGTCGATTGCTTTGGGTACGATGGACATGTTCACATAATTAACTCTTCCAGTTAAGGAGCATGGCGTATGCTTCCATTTGTTTGTGTTGCCTTCCAAATCTTTGACCCATACATTCTGCCCCCCCTCGACACACATGTTTTTCATTTCTTTTCTGCCATGTGTTGAGTATACTATGTCTTTCTCATTGTTGGTTACTTTTATTCCTAGATTTTTTTTTTTGATGCAATTGTAAATGGCATTGCTTTTTTAATTTCTCTTTGCGAAAGTGTGTCATCAGTATACAGAAATGCAAGAAGTTGGGTCATCTGGGTGGCTCCATAGGTGAAGCGTCTGCCTTCTGCTCAGGTCAGAGTTCTGGGATCGAGCCCCGTGTTGGGCTCCCCGCTTAGCGAGGGTCTGCTTCTCCGTCTTTCTGACACTCCCCCGGCTCGTGCTTTTTCTCTTCCTGTCAAATAAATAAATAAAATCTGAAAAAAAATAAAGACAACAGGTCTCTGTATATTGACTTTATATCCTGCAGCTTTCTTGAATTTGTTTATTCTAACAGTTTTTTTTTTTTTTTTTTTTTTTTTTTTTTTTGTGGAATCTTTTGGGATTTCATGTCATTTGCAAATAGTGACCGTTTTCCTGTATGGATTTCATATCTTTCTCTTTTTTTAAAATTATGTTAGTCACCCTACAGTACTTCATTTGTTTTTGATGTAGTGTTCCAGGATTCATTGTTTGCATATAACACCTAGTGCTCATTATGACACGTGCCCTCCTTAATACCCATCACCAGGATAACCCATTCCCCTACCCCTCCCTTTCTGCAACCTTCAGTTTGTTTCCCAGTGTCAATAGTCTCTCATGGTTCATCTCCCCCTCTCATTCCCCACCTTCACTTTTCCCTTCCTTCTCCTAATGTCCTCCATGCTATTCCTTCCATTCCACATAGGAGTGAAACGATATGATAATTGTCTTTCTCTGCTTGACTTAATTTCACTTAGCATAATCCCCTCCTGGTCCATCCACGTTGGTGCAAATGGCGGGTATTCATCCTTTCTGATGACTGAGTAATATTCCATTGTATAGATGAACCACATCTTCTTTGTCCATTCATCTGCTGAAGGACATCTTGGCTCCTTCCACAGTTTGGCTATTAGGGACATTGCTGCTATGAACATTGGGATACAGGTGCCCCTTCTTTTCATTACTCTGTGTCTATGGGGTAAATACCCAGTAGTGCAATTGGTGGGTCGTAGGATAGCTCTGTGTTCAACGTCTTGAGGAATCTCCATATTGTTTTCAAAAGTGGCTGTACCAGCTTGAATTCTCACGAGTAGTGTTAGAGGGCTCCCCTTTCTCCACATCCTCTCTGACTTTTTTTTATTTCCTGTCTTGTTAATTTCTTCTCAAGATTTTATTTATTTATTCCACAGAGATAGAGACAGCCAGCGAGAGAGGGAACACAAGCAGGGGGAGTGGGAGAGGAAGAAGCAGGCTCATAGCGGAGGAGCCTGATGTGGGGCTCCATCCCATAATGCCGGGATCACGCCCTGAGCCGAAGGCAGACGCTTAACCGCTGTGCCACCCAGGTGCCCCCGGCCTTGTTAATTTTAACCATTCTAACTGGTGTAAGGTGGTATCTCATTGTAGTTTTGATTTGTATTTGCCTGATGGCAAGTGATGTGGAGCATTTTTTCATGTGTCTGTTGGCCATTTGTATGTCTTCTCTGGACAAGTATCTCTTTGTGTCTTCTGCCCATTTTTTGGGTGTCGAGTTTGAGGAGTTCTTTATAGATCTTGGATACCAGCCCTTTATCTGTAATATCATTTGCAGATATCTTCTTCGATTCCATAGGTTGCCTTTTTGTTTTGTTGATCGTTTGCTTTGCCGTGCAGAAACTTTTTATCTTGATGAAGTGCCAATAGTTCATTTTTGCTTTTATTTCCTTTGCCTTTAGAGACGTGGCTTGCAAGAAGTTGTTGTGTCCAAGGTGGAAGAGTTCTTTTGATTTTGATATGAGACAGGAATCCATTATCTTTCTTTCCTGATTGCATTCGAGTCCTCTGTCTTTCTTGGTGAGTCTAGCTAAGTTTGTCAGTTTTGTTTATCTTTCCAAAAAAGGCAGCTCTCATTTTCATTGTGTGTGTGTGTGTGTGTGTTTTTTTTTTTTTTTGTCTTTTTAGTCTCTGTTGGATTTATTTATGCATTCCTTTTTGTTATTTCCTTATTTCTACTAATTTGGGGCTTTGTTTGCTGTTTTTTTTTCTACTTCTTTACCACAGAAATCAGGTTGTTTATTGGAGAGCATTCTCATGGATTGATGAAGACTTGAATTTCTATGAACGTCCCCCCCGTAGAGCTACTTTTGCTGCATCCCATAAGTTTTTGTAGGTTGTCTTTTTCATCAGTGTCAAGGTACTTCTAAATTTTTTTTGATTTCTTCTTTGACTGTTGGTTGTTCAGTAGCATGTTGTTAAATCTCCACATATTTTTTTAAGATTATTTAAGTATCTGGCAGAGAGTGAGACAGCGAGAGAGGGAACGCAAGCAGGGGGGTGGGAGAGGGAGAAGCGGGCTTCCCACTGAGCAAGGAGCCTGATTCGGGGCTAGATCCCAGGCTCCTGGGATCACGACCTGAGCTGAAGGCAGATCCTTAATGACTGAGCCACCCAGGCCCCCCAATCTCCACCTGTTTTTGACTGTCCCATTTTTTTCTTGAGACTGATTTCTAGTTTCATATCATTGTGGTTGGACAAGATTTGTAGCAGGAGGTGAAGAGAGCATTCAGATGAAAGGTTTGTTTCCTGGAGGGTTTTCTGAGGGCAGACCATGAGTTCCGTGGGGACGGAGGAAGGTTTTGTGAGACGGGGGGTGGGGTTAACCCTTGTTAGAATTACTGACTACTACCATGCAGGCTGTGTGCTACCGTTCACACCGTAGTCCTGATGGGCTTGTACTTCATTAGAAATATTTTCTAGGAGGTGTAGGCATAGGCTTCTCTAAAAGAAAGGTGCCATGTGGGTTCATGGCATGACCCCAGGTCAGCAACCAGGATGTATGGTGTTGTGGGGGATCAGAACCAGGCTTTCTGTGGGAAGTGACGGAAATAGGGTATGGTGAGCTCCATGACCTCATAGGTGAGGTCCCGAGTGACCCACTGGGTGTTGGGTTCCGTGGATCTGTTTCATCAGGTGCTGTGGAATTCAGGGACACCCTCCTGTCTGTGGATTTGTGTGGAGACAGGTAGACATCAGTGTCTGGCCAGGCACGAGGGTCGCACTGGACCACCACCAGAGGTGCAGCATGCGGGGGAGCCACTGCTTGGTTTCCACGAAAGCTGACCAGGGTCTGTGACCGTGATTCCTAGCAGCTGCAAGGGGAGAGGAGGCCGGGGGTGGTGCACACTTCCTAGACTTGTGGTCAGGACTAGTCTGGAGCCCACTGAAGTCAGCCACACCTGGCACAGAAGGCCCCCAGTCAGTGTAGCTGTGGGCACTGCTCCCATGGCACTTTTGGGCCGGCTCCATGCTGCCACCTCCTGCTTTTCATCATCATCTTCAAGGTCGTGTGCCTCTGCTCTTGCCCCATGGCCTCCGGGGTATTGTCCGTCCTCCATCTGGCCCTCGTCCCTGGTGCCCTGTGCAGTCCGATGCCAGGGTAGCCTTCTCGAGACAAACATCTGGCCCTGATGGAACACTTCCATGGATCTCGTGTGATGCGAGGATGATGTCCTGCCCTGGAAGGGGGCTGCAGGTCCCCAATCAGGAGAGCCATGTCTCCCTTTTCAGCATGGCCTGCCCTCCCCTCAGTCTTCTTCAGGGAAGCTCTCCCCACTTCCTGAGATGACAGCTCTGAACTTAAAAGTGAATGTTATTTTACATATCTCTATGCCTTAGTTCATCCATGGCAGGTCTTTCAACACCATTAGTGGGTTTTTTAGCAGTTCTGAAGGGCTGTCTGCTCAAGGAGGGGATGACCTGGGTGGGGCAGCTTTCCCTCTCATCTCCCTCAGCCTGTCTCTGAGCCCTGGGGCCAGCTGTCCCACTGAGGATTGAGGGACCCGAGCCAGCCCATCCTGAGCCCAGGCTGTGTGTCAGCTGTGTAGACGGATGCGTGTCGGAGCGGTGGGCAGCTGGCATGGGCCAGGGGCAGGCAGTGTCTCCTCCTCATTCCTTCCCTCCCTTCCTCCCAGAGGTAGCTCAGAGCAGCCTTCAACCCCTGCATCTCCAGATCCCTTGACCTATGCCTCCTGTGTTCAGCTGGTGACCTTGGAGTTTCGCATGGATTCTACCTCCCGAACCCTCTCCCATAGCAGTTCCTGGATCAGGGGAGGGGTCAGACCCTTGTCTGTTTTTGGTCTTCTTCCTGTCCCGCACCAAGCCCACCCACCTTTGCATCTTCCATGTATGTGCTTGGAAGCAAGTCCATCCACAGGGAACCTATTAGCCAAATGGATCCAGGTAATGAACATTGAAGTAGAGATCCAGGATCCATAATAAACCTGCTCTGAAACCTGTCCCAAAGTCTGTGACTCTCTCACACTGAAACAGAAACAACAATAGCTTTCTGGACTGTGAAGTGACATGTGTCTCTACTTCCAATCTTGAAGGCATAGGTGCTGAGCCTGGACAGAAAAGGACCATGGCTCCCGTGGGCTGGGATCCACAGTAAGAACTCAGTGAAATCTGAATTCGAGGCATAGAATGAATAATTATTGTAGAGTGAATCCTCCCAAGTAGGGCTTATGCACATTGCAGAGGAAAAGCTTTTTCAAAGAGGTTCCTGAAAGAAAAATCTTTTTAAAAAATTTATTTTAATTCCAGTAGAGCTAACATACAGTGTTACATTCGTTTCAGGTGTACAAGAGAGTGATTCAGTAATTCTATATATTACTCAGTGGTCATCCAGAAAAGTGTCCTCTTAATCCGCTTCATCTATTCCACTCATCCCTCTATCCACCTCCTCCTCTCTGGTAACCATCCGTTTGTTCTCTATTGTTAAGAGTTTGTATTTTGCCAGGCCCATACTCAGGCAACCCTGTTTGGGTAGAGTTTCCGTGTCCCCTGCGAGGGGGGATGGGGGTGGGCACGCTGTGAGCCGGTATTTCCAGGCTTTTGTTCCCTGTAGGCTTTGTCTGGCGGTCTGCTGTGCCTCTTCTGAGAGTCAGAGCAGCAGAGGCTGAATTGTCACAGAACAGAGGGATTGCGGCCCATTCTCCACCGGTGTTCTGGCCACTTTAACTCCGTTACTGTTGGTGCTGCTCAACCCTGTAGCGTCCCGTGATGTGCGCCCCACACCCGGCGACCCTGCCCTCACTTCCAGGGCAGGCGCGTCTCTGTCCTTTGTGTTTCTAATGCCGCCAGCCGCCAGCCGCCAGCCGCCCCCGCGCGCTCCCGGATCTCCCGGTCTCAGTCTGGATCCCGTGAGCACACCAGGATTCCGGAGTTCCGTGAGAAGCCTGGTGGCGCGCGCACCCGGTTCAGGGTCTCAGTCTGCTGTTTCGTGGGTGCCGACCGCGAGTCCGCCCGCTCCCCCGTGCAGGTGGCCCGCCAACCGCCAGCCGCCCTGCGCGCGCTCCAGAAGCTCCCGGTCTCAGTCTGGATCCCGTGAGCACACGGGATTCCCGGGTTCCGCGAGATGCCTGGTGGCGCGCGCTCCCGGCTCAACGGTCTCAGTCCGCTCTCTCGCGGGTGCCCTCTGTGAGTCCGCCCGCTCCCCACCGTGCAGGTGGCTGCCGCTTCCTGGCGCCCGAACGCGGCGGCTCCCTCCGCCTTCCGTTTATCTTCCGATATCTGTGCCCGGTTTCACGGCTCCCCGCTTCGTACCTCAATACTCAGCGCTGGAGATGTTCATTTGTAGAGATCCAGATGTATCTTCCTGCGTCTCAGGCTGATTCCATGGTTGTTTAGGCTGGTCTGGTACCTATCCAGCTCGACTCAGGGGACCTGTGAAAAAGGGGTCCCCTACTCCTCCGCCATCTTAACTCCTCTCTTGTACCTGAAATAGTATTTAAAAACACTCAGCTCAGCCTCTTCTACAAAGTGAGCCAATGCTTATAAACATGGCTAAAATATTCCCTTACCGACGATGACTTCCCAGCCATCGTAGTGTTTAACTGGTATGACTGTGACTTACATTAGTCAACATTTGCAGAGAAAGAACTTAGTGCATCCAGGGGGCACTTCATGTTGAAATTAGTTTGTGACAATGAGCTACTGTGTTTTATACTGCAGTCCAAGGGAATGGTGCCAGACATCTCTAAGGTGTCTAGCAGTTCTACAATTCTGATTTTAAGTGGTCTGTGTGCTTCAGAGATTTGGGCAGGAGAAGGGCAGGAGTCCAGAGACTGTGAACACTTCTGTTACCTGTGCTGACCATGGAGCAGGTAGCCTTCTGTGGGCATCATTTTGATTTCTTGGTACTCTTGTGAAAGGTGCTTTTGTCTCAAATTCCTCCATTTAGGAGCAATTATAATGATAAAAGTAATGTTTATCTTATATCATCTGTGGGCCCTGATCCTGGGCTCCCAGGGAAGCTATCCTTTAACATTTTACCCGGCTCAAAATGACTGGGCAAAACCTCAAAGCATGGGCCCTATTTCTGCCCCAAGCACATGTTGTACATCTGTTTCGAGAAGAAAACAATAACCAAAAATGCCAACATGAAGATAAGAAAAAATAAAGAACCTCTTTGGCTCCCATAAGATTAAAGTCATACTGACATGTACATACTGAAAATGCATGAAATCATTGCATGTCCTAAAGCCCAAGCCTTGGAGGGTCTGAGAGCCACTGACCTTGCCCAGAACCAGGCACACCCCAGCAGGGAGGGCTGGTGCAGAAAGGGAAGGGGCAGGACGCTGAGGGTGGTCTGCAGCTAGAGGGGTCCCTGGAAGGGGCCAGGTGTGTGGGGGGAGCCCGGCCCACGACCCCACCCATGCCTGTGCTGGGTGTTGAGTAGAGGAGGCGCCTCTTGGACCCCCTGCACTTTCAGGGTTCCAGGGGCTTGAGGGCGGGTTGCCCGGCATCCAAGGGGCTAGGGCACCACCCTCCCCGACCAATCACCGCTTGGGGGTGGAGCTACGTCTCTGTGGGCGGTCCCAGAGTTGCAGCGGGTTGCAGACCTGGGGCAGAAGAAGGGGCACTGGGAGAGAGAGAGTTGCCCTGCGGAGGTCCGGGCTGGTGAGTGAGCAGCATGCCCCGGGGTGGGGGTCGGGGGGTAGGGTGCGCCCCAGGTGGGAGGCAGGGTTCTGGAAGGGCACGTGGAGAGGGTTCATTGTGGGGACTCAGGTGAGTTTTCTTTTTCCCTTTAAAGTCTCTTCCGCCCCATGTCCTCAACTGGCCTTATTCCCCATACCCGTGAACTCCAGGGCGCCCACTCACCTGAGCTTTTGTGGGATGGGTTGCAGAATTTCAGGGTTTCCCCTGTTCCCCGGGAAGAGTGCGGGTAAGGACCTCACAGAATCCCCACCTTCAGTGGGGTGTCCCCCGGTTCTCTGACACAGTGCAGGTGATGCATCTTGAGCAGTACCCCGAGTTCAGCAGGGTGTGCCCTGGTCCCCCAGGCACAGGTGTGGCAGTAGCAAGCCCCAGAGCCGTCCCCCAACTTCAGCATTATGCCCCGTGTGCCCCCGAGTTAGTGGTAATTGGCTGTTAGAATCATGCAGGAAAATCCTCCAGGTGGGGGCCTGGAGGCGGGCGTAAACCAGACCCCACTCTAGTTGCATTGGGAATAGACGAATTGAGGGTTTCTTTAGAAGAGTAAGTCTGCTTTCCAGAAAAGGCAAGGTCATTGGTCTATTGAGAATGAAGATAATTAGTGCTAAACAACAAGTATGTGTTGCCCCTTCGTCCAGAAACCGAAGCAGGTGTGCAGGCTTTAGGTCAGAGGTGCCTTCTTCTCCCCAGCTGACAGCACTTCTCTGCTCTGGCTCCCTGAGACTCGAGGTTTTGAACGTCAGCATCTGAGTCAGGGAGGCAGCTTGTCACAGGACGCCAGTGTTCAGAGAAAACACAGCTATTTTGGCATAATGTCCTATCTATGTCAGGACTGGAGGTAAAACCTCTCATTATCCCAAAACCTCCTGGGCTTTTCTCTTTTCTCTAGTTGAGCCACAAAGTAAAATTGAAGTAGCTGTCAGCATTCTGGGTTTGGTGCAAGAATTACTTAGTTTCCCTGCAGGTAGAACTTTGCAGGGGATCACAATTTCTCTGTCCATTTATTGCTTACAAATGTATTTTGACTATCTGTTTCCTAGGAACCCTCTTTTATTAGAAAGGGAAGGTGAGATTCACTCTGTGCCTGTTTGTAACATCTAATTTGTTCCTTCATCTAACAATGTTTATTCAATTGGGCCTAAGATATGGTTGAGTGGCCAGCATCTAGAGTTCGATGGCTTTTTTTCATCTGATACAGACTTGGATGATGTCATTTGACAAAGGTGATGTTTCATCATTGATTAGTTTATTCATCAGAAGAGTTAAAATTAGGGTGGAGGGAAAATTCAAAATTATCCAAATGGGCCTGTTCCTGTTTAAAAGTTGAGCTTGACTTTCTAGTTTTACTATTATCTCGATATTTTGAGGTGCCATATTCTGTCTGTAGTTTCTTTGGTGGTGGAGTCAGAAGGAGAGTCTGGGAATTCTTTTGGATAGTGGCATGCTGGTGGCTTCAAGGGGCTTGGCGTCAGGAGCCTTGGGGTGAATTCTGCAACTGCTTGCCTGACCCTGGGTGCATCTCGCAGAGGTTTTGTTTCCTCTTATGAAATTGCCAGCAGATAATGTTCTGCTTAAAGGGGAACCCTCCCATCCTGTTGGTGGGAATGCAGAGTGGTGCAGACAGTCTGGGAAACAGTGTGGGGGTTCCTCAAAAAGTTAAACATTGAACAACCACATGATCCAGCAATTGCTCTCCTAGGTGCTTACCCAAAAGATACAAAAATGCACATTCGAAGGGGGTACATGCACCATGATGTTTATAGCAACAATGTCCACAGTAGCCAAACTATGGAGAGAATCCCAAAGTCCATGCACTGATGAATGGATAAAGCAGATGTGGGATACGTATATATATGTGTGTGTGTGTGTGTGTGTATATATATATATATATATATATATGGGAATATGACCCAGCTTCAAAAAGAATGAAATCTTACCATTTGCAAGGATGTGGATGGATCTAGAGTGTATTAAGCTAAGCAAAATTAGTGAGGAAAGACAAATATCCTATGCTCTCACGCTTGTGGAATTTCAGAAAGAAAACAGATGAACAGAGTTGAGGGGTGATGAGAAAGGCAAACAAGGAAATAGACTCAACCTTGGAGAACAAACTGAGTGTTGCTGCAGGACAGGGGCGTGGGGGGAAGAGTTAAATGGGTGAGGGGTATTAAGGAGGGCGCTTGTGATGAGCACTGGGTACTGTATGCAGGTGAGGAATCACTAAATCCTACCCCTGAAGCGAATATTCCATGGCATGTGAACTAACTGGAATTTAAGTAAAAGAAGAAAGGAAAAAGTGTTCTGCTTCATGAAGAGTGAGGTAAAATTGTAGTGATTTGGGCTGTACTGTTCTATAGATGATAGTTGTAAAACACCCTGTTGTAAGATACACTAGTTTCTTATCACATAAGGAGTCCTCAGAAAGCTGCAATGAAAGATTCAGATCTCAGAGCATGTTCATGTTCCACTGATATGTTACAGTTTGCACAGGTAGGACAGAAGGAGAGAAAGGCAACAGAAGGGGAAAGTAGGTGTGAACCTTTCATTAGTTAGCATTATAGCTTTCTCATGAAAGCCTTGCGCCAGTGTGATTTTGCAAGAAGAGGGGGAATCCGGGAGGTTTGCAGGAGACGGGGGAGTTCCAGGTCTGGGTAAAGCTGACAGGGGTCCCAGAGGAGAGCTGAATGCATTCTGCAGCAGGGTGTGGGCAGGGTGGGCTCCAGGGGTGGCTGTGGGTCTCCTGTGTGAGAGTTGTGACAGGTGAGGGCTGTGTGCAAGTTCCTGGCTGAGGACAAGTGAGGCACAGGTGGAGAGCTGGCAGAAAACCTTTTTCTGGGCCACCAGCCTCACCCAACACACACAGCCTCACCTTCTGTCCCTGTCACTCCAATTCAGACTTCTCAGAAGGCGAGTGAGAACACATCAAGAGCATTCTAAACAGAAGGGAAAGCATGTGCAAAGGCTCTGGGGCAGGAGAATTCCAGATATGTCCAGGAGCAGCAAGAAGGCCCTGTGGCCACAGGGGACAGCTTAGGACATGACCTCAGGGAGGTGACAGAGGGCGACAGAAAGCCATTCCAGGGCTCTAACCCCATGAGACCCTGTTTCACTAGGCCATCGTGGCTACAGCATTGAGAACAGATGACAGAGGGTTGAAGATGGCAAGGCAGGTCAATGACGAAGCTTTTCCAGGAACTCAGGCACTGTGGACCAGACAGGTGGCCTTGGATGGAGTGGTTAGACGTATTCTGGGTCCATTTTGAAGATGGAGCTCACAGGATTTGCTGATGAGTTAGCTATTAGGAGCAGGAGAACGGAGGAATTGGGGTAACTCCCAGCTGTTGTGGGTTGTCCTGATCGAGGGGAAGGAGAGGGTTTCTGGGGTAAGGAGGTAGTCCGTGTTCCGCATGCTGAGGAAGGTGCCTTTCCCGGTGGATCTGCTGAGGTTTGTGTCTGGGAGAACCTTTCACATCTCCTCCCTCAGCAATGCTCAAGTACAAGTATCCCCCAGCTTTTAAACGTTCACAGTAAGACGCTTGGCTTTCTTGAAAGAACTACGTTATTACCCAGCTTCAGTGAGAGGAAGAGACCTAAAGAGGATTTCCCTCTTATGAAAAAAAGGTGAACGGTGAGAATCGCGTTCAGCATCTGTTTTGGGGAGAAGCACGACAGAGGCGGCGTGCACCCCAACCAGCTCCTTCCGCTGGGAACCGCTCTCCGCATCCAGCCACCAGCACTTTGAATTGTGTCTGTGAGCCTCTGCTGTGCTTTATCTTCATTTATGCTGGGCCTCCGTTAGAAACTTGTGTCCTGAGGCCTAAGAAAAGCCAAAGAGAAGGAATCTTGGAGTCTGAGCGCACTGTCCAATTTTTCCGTGTAGATGAATGGTCATTCCTTCTTTACACCATTTCTGCTGTGCAAGGTTTCTCAGAAGCCCTGTACTTTCAAAGAGCAGGGAAACCTATACCCCATGCTGCGGGGTTAGTTTTAGTCTCCATGCTGGACAGAACATTTCATGACTGTCGGATTTTCTCACTCAAACATTGAGACTTGGACCACCTTCACCCGTTTCTACCACCCCATCCCCGAATCTGGCACCTACCAATCTGCTCTCAGTATCTATGCGTTCAGTATTTGTTTATTCCACGTGGAATGTACATGAGAGCATCTGGTATTTGTCTTTCTGTGTCTGAGTTACTTGGCATAAGGCCCCCAAGGTCTGTGTTTCCATGTCTGGTTATTGTGAATAATGCTGCAGTGAACGTGGGAGTGCATCTGTCTTTTTGAGGCAGTATTTTTGTGTTCTCCAAATCAATACTCAGTAGAGCCATTCCTGGGTCATGTGGTAGTTGTATTTATTTTTTCAGGAACCTCCATACCGTTTGTCACAGTGGCTGCACCAATTTCCATTCCCACCAACAGCGCACAGTGTCTCCTCGTCTGCACACCCTTGACCCCACCTGGTGTCTGTCTCTGGGACAATTGCTGTTCCAACAGTTGTGAGGGGATAGCCGATTGTGGGTTTGACTGATGTTTCCCTGACGATGATTAGTGATGTCGAACAACTTTTTCTGTCTGTTGGCACCTGTGTGCCATCTTTGGACAGTATCTATTCACATATTCACCCCATTTTTTATACAGTTTTTTTTGTTTTGATTTGTATGAGTGTTGTGTGCATTTTGGATATTAGCCTCTTCTCACACATATGATTCGCAGATATTTTTTTCTTATTGGGTCAGTGGCCTTTTAAGTTTTTGATGGTTTCTTTTGCCGTGTGGAAGATTTCAGTTTGATGTTGTTCCACTTGTTTATTTTTGCTTTTGTTGCCTTTGCATTTGGTGTCCGATCTGAAGACTCTTTGCCAAAACCAATGTCGAGAGACTTAGTACCTGTGTCTTCTTGGAGGTTTATGGATTCGGGTCTTATGTTCAAATCATTCATCCATTAAAAATTTTGTGTGTGGTGTAAGAAAGTGACCCAGTTATATTCTTCTGCATTTAGTGTCCAGTTGGCCTGTTACCGCTCACCGAAGAGACAGTCCTTCCCTCATGGCATATCTTCTGCTGCTGTGTCGTAAGTTAGGGTCATCTACGTGTGGGTAAGTTTCTGAGCTTTCTGTTCTGTTCCACTGACCTGGTGTCTGTGTTTCTGCCAGTACCATCCTGTTTTGATGACAACAGCTTTGTAATCTAGCTTGAAATCCAGGAGTGGTGTTGACTGCACCTTTCTTTCTCCAGGTTGCTTTGGGTATTTGGGGTCTTTTGTGATTCCATGCAAGTTTGAGGACTGTTTTCTATTTCCTCGAATAATGCCACTGGAATTCAGATGGGGATTTCATCACATCTGTCGATTGCTTTGGGTACGATGGACATGTTCACATAATTAACTCTTCCAGTTAAGGAGCATGGCGTATGCTTCCATTTGTTTGTGTTGCCTTCCAAATCTTTGACCCATACATTCTGCCCCCCCTCGACACACATGTTTTTCATTTCTTTTCTGCCATGTGTTGAGTATACTATGTCTTTCTCATTGTTGGTTACTTTTATTCCTAGATTTTTTTTTTTGATGCAATTGTAAATGGCATTGCTTTTTTAATTTCTCTTTGCGAAAGTGTGTCATCAGTATACAGAAATGCAAGAAGTTGGGTCATCTGGGTGGCTCCATAGGTGAAGCGTCTGCCTTCTGCTCAGGTCAGAGTTCTGGGATCGAGCCCCGTGTTGGGCTCCCCGCTTAGCGAGGGTCTGCTTCTCCGTCTTTCTGACACTCCCCCGGCTCGTGCTTTTTCTCTTCCTGTCAAATAAATAAATAAAATCTGAAAAAAAATAAAGACAACAGGTCTCTGTATCTTGACTTTATATCCTGCAGCTTTCTTGAATTTGTTTATTCTAACAGTTTTTTTTTTTTTTTTTTTTTTTTTTTTTTTTGTGGAATCTTTTGGGATTTCATGTCATTTGCAAATAGTGACCGTTTTCCTGTATGGATTTCATATCTTTCTCTTTTTTTAAAATTATGTTAGTCACCCTACAGTACTTCATTTGTTTTTGATGTAGTGTTCCAGGATTCATTGTTTGCATATAACACCTAGTGCTCATTATGACACGTGCCCTCCTTAATACCCATCACCAGGATAACCCATTCCCCTACCCCTCCCTTTCTGCAACCTTCAGTTTGTTTCCCAGTGTCAATAGTCTCTCATGGTTCATCTCCCCCTCTCATTCCCCACCTTCACTTTTCCCTTCCTTCTCCTAATGTCCTCCATGCTATTCCTTCCATTCCACATAGGAGTGAAACGATATGATAATTGTCTTTCTCTGCTTGACTTAATTTCACTTAGCATAATCCCCTCCTGGTCCATCCACGTTGGTGCAAATGGCGGGTATTCATCCTTTCTGATGACTGAGTAATATTCCATTGTATAGATGAACCACATCTTCTTTGTCCATTCATCTGCTGAAGGACATCTTGGCTCCTTCCACAGTTTGGCTATTAGGGACATTGCTGCTATGAACATTGGGATACAGGTGCCCCTTCTTTTCATTACTCTGTGTCTATGGGGTAAATACCCAGTAGTGCAATTGGTGGGTCGTAGGATAGCTCTGTGTTCAACGTCTTGAGGAATCTCCATATTGTTTTCAAAAGTGGCTGTACCAGCTTGAATTCTCACGAGTAGTGTTAGAGGGCTCCCCTTTCTCCACATCCTCTCTGACTTTTTTTTATTTCCTGTCTTGTTAATTTCTTCTCAAGATTTTATTTATTTATTCCACAGAGATAGAGACAGCCAGCGAGAGAGGGAACACAAGCAGGGGGAGTGGGAGAGGAAGAAGCAGGCTCATAGCGGAGGAGCCTGATGTGGGGCTCCATCCCATAATGCCGGGATCACGCCCTGAGCCGAAGGCAGACGCTTAACCGCTGTGCCACCCAGGTGCCCCCGGCCTTGTTAATTTTAACCATTCTAACTGGTGTAAGGTGGTATCTCATTGTAGTTTTGATTTGTATTTGCCTGATGGCAAGTGATGTGGAGCATTTTTTCATGTGTCTGTTGGCCATTTGTATGTCTTCTCTGGACAAGTATCTCTTTGTGTCTTCTGCCCATTTTTTGGGTGTCGAGTTTGAGGAGTTCTTTATAGATCTTGGATACCAGCCCTTTATCTGTAATATCATTTGCAGATATCTTCTTCGATTCCATAGGTTGCCTTTTTGTTTTGTTGATCGTTTGCTTTGCCGTGCAGAAACTTTTTATCTTGATGAAGTGCCAATAGTTCATTTTTGCTTTTATTTCCTTTGCCTTTAGAGACGTGGCTTGCAAGAAGTTGTTGTGTCCAAGGTGGAAGAGTTCTTTTGATTTTGATATGAGACAGGAATCCATTATCTTTCTTTCCTGATTGCATTCGAGTCCTCTGTCTTTCTTGGTGAGTCTAGCTAAGTTTGTCAGTTTTGTTTATCTTTCCAAAAAAGGCAGCTCTCATTTTCATTGTGTGTGTGTGTGTGTGTTTTTTTTTTTTTTTTTTGTCTTTTTAGTCTCTGTTGGATTTATTTATGCATTCCTTTTTGTTATTTCCTTATTTCTACTAATTTGGGGCTTTGTTTGCTGTTTTTTTTTCTACTTCTTTACCACAGAAATCAGGTTGTTTATTGGAGAGCATTCTCATGGATTGATGAAGACTTGAATTTCTATGAACGTCCCCCCCGTAGAGCTACTTTTGCTGCATCCCATAAGTTTTTGTAGGTTGTCTTTTTCATCAGTGTCAAGGTACTTCTAAATTTTTTTTGATTTCTTCTTTGACTGTTGGTTGTTCAGTAGCATGTTGTTAAATCTCCACATATTTTTTTAAGATTATTTAAGTATCTGGCAGAGAGTGAGACAGCGAGAGAGGGAACGCAAGCAGGGGGGTGGGAGAGGGAGAAGCGGGCTTCCCACTGAGCAAGGAGCCTGATTCGGGGCTAGATCCCAGGCTCCTGGGATCACGACCTGAGCTGAAGGCAGATCCTTAATGACTGAGCCACCCAGGCCCCCCAATCTCCACCTGTTTTTGACTGTCCCATTTTTTTCTTGAGACTGATTTCTAGTTTCATATCATTGTGGTTGGACAAGATTTGTAGCAGGAGGTGAAGAGAGCATTCAGATGAAAGGTTTGTTTCCTGGAGGGTTTTCTGAGGGCAGACCATGAGTTCCGTGGGGACGGAGGAAGGTTTTGTGAGACGGGGGGTGGGGTTAACCCTTGTTAGAATTACTGACTACTACCATGCAGGCTGTGTGCTACCGTTCACACCGTAGTCCTGATGGGCTTGTACTTCATTAGAAATATTTTCTAGGAGGTGTAGGCATAGGCTTCTCTAAAAGAAAGGTGCCATGTGGGTTCATGGCATGACCCCAGGTCAGCAACCAGGATGTATGGTGTTGTGGGGGATCAGAACCAGGCTTTCTGTGGGAAGTGACGGAAATAGGGTATGGTGAGCTCCATGACCTCATAGGTGAGGTCCCGAGTGACCCACTGGGTGTTGGGTTCCGTGGATCTGTTTCATCAGGTGCTGTGGAATTCAGGGACACCCTCCTGTCTGTGGATTTGTGTGGAGACAGGTAGACATCAGTGTCTGGCCAGGCACGAGGGTCGCACTGGACCACCACCAGAGGTGCAGCATGCGGGGGAGCCACTGCTTGGTTTCCACGAAAGCTGACCAGGGTCTGTGACCGTGATTCCTAGCAGCTGCAAGGGGAGAGGAGGCCGGGGGTGGTGCACACTTCCTAGACTTGTGGTCAGGACTAGTCTGGAGCCCACTGAAGTCAGCCACACCTGGCACAGAAGGCCCCCAGTCAGTGTAGCTGTGGGCACTGCTCCCATGGCACTTTTGGGCCGGCTCCATGCTGCCACCTCCTGCTTTTCATCATCATCTTCAAGGTCGTGTGCCTCTGCTCTTGCCCCATGGCCTCCGGGGTATTGTCCGTCCTCCATCTGGCCCTCGTCCCTGGTGCCCTGTGCAGTCCGATGCCAGGGTAGCCTTCTCGAGACAAACATCTGGCCCTGATGGAACACTTCCATGGATCTCGTGTGATGCGAGGATGATGTCCTGCCCTGGAAGGGGGCTGCAGGTCCCCAATCAGGAGAGCCATGTCTCCCTTTTCAGCATGGCCTGCCCTCCCCTCAGTCTTCTTCAGGGAAGCTCTCCCCACTTCCTGAGATGACAGCTCTGAACTTAAAAGTGAATGTTATTTTACATATCTCTATGCCTTAGTTCATCCATGGCAGGTCTTTCAACACCATTAGTGGGTTTTTTAGCAGTTCTGAAGGGCTGTCTGCTCAAGGAGGGGATGACCTGGGTGGGGCAGCTTTCCCTCTCATCTCCCTCAGCCTGTCTCTGAGCCCTGGGGCCAGCTGTCCCACTGAGGATTGAGGGACCCGAGCCAGCCCATCCTGAGCCCAGGCTGTGTGTCAGCTGTGTAGACGGATGCGTGTCGGAGCGGTGGGTAGCTGGCATGGGCCAGGGGCAGGCAGTGTCTCCTCCTCATTCCTTCCCTCCCTTCCTCCCAGAGGTAGCTCAGAGCAGCCTTCAACCCCTGCATCTCCAGATCCCTTGACCTATGCCTCCTGTGTTCAGCTGGTGACCTTGGAGTTTCGCATGGATTCTACCTCCCGAACCCTCTCCCATAGCAGTTCCTGGATCAGGGGAGGGGTCAGACCCTTGTCTGTTTTTGGTCTTCTTCCTGTCCCGCACCAAGCCCACCCACCTTTGCATCTTCCATGTATGTGCTTGGAAGCAAGTCCATCCACAGGGAACCTATTAGCCAAATGGATCCAGGTAATGAACATTGAAGTAGAGATCCAGGATCCATAATAAACCTGCTCTGAAACCTGTCCCAAAGTCTGTGACTCTCTCACACTGAAACAGAAACAACAATAGCTTTCTGGACTGTGAAGTGACATGTGTCTCTACTTCCAATCTTGAAGGCATAGGTGCTGAGCCTGGACAGAAAAGGACCATGGCTCCCGTGGGCTGGGATCCACAGTAAGAACTCAGTGAAATCTGAATTCGAGGCATAGAATGAATAATTATTGTAGAGTGAATCCTCCCAAGTAGGGCTTATGCACATTGCAGAGGAAAAGCTTTTTCAAAGAGGTTCCTGAAAGAAAAATCTTTTTAAAAAATTTATTTTAATTCCAGTAGAGCTAACATACAGTGTTACATTCGTTTCAGGTGTACAAGAGAGTGATTCAGTAATTCTATATATTACTCAGTGGTCATCCAGAAAAGTGTCCTCTTAATCCGCTTCATCTATTCCACTCATCCCTCTATCCACCTCCTCCTCTCTGGTAACCATCCGTTTGTTCTCTATTGTTAAGAGTTTGTATTTTGCCAGGCCCATACTCAGGCAACCCTGTTTGGGTAGAGTTTCCGTGTCCCCTGCGAGGGGGGATGGGGGTGGGCACGCTGTGAGCCGGTATTTCCAGGCTTTTGTTCCCTGTAGGCTTTGTCTGGCGGTCTGCTGTGCCTCTTCTGAGAGTCAGAGCAGCAGAGGCTGAATTGTCACAGAACAGAGGGATTGCGGCCCATTCTCCACCGGTGTTCTGGCCACTTTAACTCCGTTACTGTTGGTGCTGCTCAACCCTGTAGCGTCCCGTGATGTGCGCCCCACACCCGGCGACCCTGCCCTCACTTCCAGGGCAGGCGCGTCTCTGTCCTTTGTGTTTCTAATGCCGCCAGCCGCCAGCCGCCAGCCGCCCCCGCGCGCTCCCGGATCTCCCGGTCTCAGTCTGGATCCCGTGAGCACACCAGGATTCCGGAGTTCCGTGAGAAGCCTGGTGGCGCGCGCACCCGGTTCAGGGTCTCAGTCTGCTGTTTCGTGGGTGCCGACCGCGAGTCCGCCCGCTCCCCCGTGCAGGTGGCCCGCCAACCGCCAGCCGCCCTGCGCGCGCTCCAGAAGCTCCCGGTCTCAGTCTGGATCCCGTGAGCACACGGGATTCCCGGGTTCCGCGAGATGCCTGGTGGCGCGCGCTCCCGGCTCAACGGTCTCAGTCCGCTCTCTCGCGGGTGCCCTCTGTGAGTCCGCCCGCTCCCCACCGTGCAGGTGGCTGCCGCTTCCTGGCGCCCGAACGCGGCGGCTCCCTCCGCCTTCCGTTTATCTTCCGATATCTGTGCCCGGTTTCACGGCTCCCCGCTTCGTACCTCAATACTCAGCGCTGGAGATGTTCATTTGTAGAGATCCAGATGTATCTTCCTGCGTCTCAGGCTGATTCCATGGTTGTTTAGGCTGGTCTGGTACCTATCCAGCTCGACTCAGGGGACCTGTGAAAAAGGGGTCCCCTACTCCTCCGCCATCTTAACTCCTCTCTTGTACCTGAAATAGTATTTAAAAACACTCAGCTCAGCCTCTTCTACAAAGTGAGCCAATGCTTATAAACATGGCTAAAATATTCCCTTACCGACGATGACTTCCCAGCCATCGTAGTGTTTAACTGGTATGACTGTGACTTACATTAGTCAACATTTGCAGAGAAAGAACTTAGTGCATCCAGGGGGCACTTCATGTTGAAATTAGTTTGTGACAATGAGCTACTGTGTTTTATACTGCAGTCCAAGGGAATGGTGCCAGACATCTCTAAGGTGTCTAGCAGTTCTACAATTCTGATTTTAAGTGGTCTGTGTGCTTCAGAGATTTGGGCAGGAGAAGGGCAGGAGTCCAGAGACTGTGAACACTTCTGTTACCTGTGCTGACCATGGAGCAGGTAGCCTTCTGTGGGCATCATTTTGATTTCTTGGTACTCTTGTGAAAGGTGCTTTTGTCTCAAATTCCTCCATTTAGGAGCAATTATAATGATAAAAGTAATGTTTATCTTATATCATCTGTGGGCCCTGATCCTGGGCTCCCAGGGAAGCTATCCTTTAACATTTTACCCGGCTCAAAATGACTGGGCAAAACCTCAAAGCATGGGCCCTATTTCTGCCCCAAGCACATGTTGTACATCTGTTTCGAGAAGAAAACAATAACCAAAAATGCCAACATGAAGATAAGAAAAAATAAAGAACCTCTTTGGCTCCCATAAGATTAAAGTCATACTGACATGTACATACTGAAAATGCATGAAATCATTGCATGTCCTAAAGCCCAAGCCTTGGAGGGTCTGAGAGCCACTGACCTTGCCCAGAACCAGGCACACCCCAGCAGGGAGGGCTGGTGCAGAAAGGGAAGGGGCAGGACGCTGAGGGTGGTCTGCAGCTAGAGGGGTCCCTGGAAGGGGCCAGGTGTGTGGGGGGAGCCCGGCCCACGACCCCACCCATGCCTGTGCTGGGTGTTGAGTAGAGGAGGCGCCTCTTGGACCCCCTGCACTTTCAGGGTTCCAGGGGCTTGAGGGCGGGTTGCCCGGCATCCAAGGGGCTAGGGCACCACCCTCCCCGACCAATCACCGCTTGGGGGTGGAGCTACGTCTCTGTGGGCGGTCCCAGAGTTGCAGCGGGTTGCAGACCTGGGGCAGAAGAAGGGGCACTGGGAGAGAGAGAGTTGCCCTGCGGAGGTCCGGGCTGGTGAGTGAGCAGCATGCCCCGGGGTGGGGGTCGGGGGGTAGGGTGCGCCCCAGGTGGGAGGCAGGGTTCTGGAAGGGCACGTGGAGAGGGTTCATTGTGGGGACTCAGGTGAGTTTTCTTTTTCCCTTTAAAGTCTCTTCCGCCCCATGTCCTCAACTGGCCTTATTCCCCATACCCGTGAACTCCAGGGCGCCCACTCACCTGAGCTTTTGTGGGATGGGTTGCAGAATTTCAGGGTTTCCCCTGTTCCCCGGGAAGAGTGCGGGTAAGGACCTCACAGAATCCCCACCTTCAGTGGGGTGTCCCCCGGTTCTCTGACACAGTGCAGGTGATGCATCTTGAGCAGTACCCTGAGTTCAGCAGGGTGTGCACTGGTCCCCCAGGCACAGGTGTGGCAGTAGCAAGCCCCAGAGCCGTCCCCCAACTTCAGCATTATGCCCCGTGTGCCCCCGAGTTAGTGGTAATTGGCTGTTAGAATCATGCAGGAAAATCCTCCAGGTGGGGGCCTGGAGGCGGGCGTAAACCAGACCCCACTCTAGTTGCATTGGGAATAGACGAATTGAGGGTTTCTTTAGAAGAGTAAGTCTGCTTTCCAGAAAAGGCAAGGTCATTGGTCTATTGAGAATGAAGATAATTAGTGCTAAACAACAAGTATGTGTTGCCCCTTCGTCCAGAAACCGAAGCAGGTGTGCAGGCTTTAGGTCAGAGGTGCCTTCTTCTCCCCAGCTGACAGCACTTCTCTGCTCTGGCTCCCTGAGACTCGAGGTTTTGAACGTCAGCATCTGAGTCAGGGAGGCAGCTTGTCACAGGACGCCAGTGTTCAGAGAAAACACAGCTATTTTGGCATAATGTCCTATCTATGTCAGGACTGGAGGTAAAACCTCTCATTATCCCAAAACCTCCTGGGCTTTTCTCTTTTCTCTAGTTGAGCCACAAAGTAAAATTGAAGTAGCTGTCAGCATTCTGGGTTTGGTGCAAGAATTACTTAGTTTCCCTGCAGGTAGAACTTTGCAGGGGATCACAATTTCTCTGTCCATTTATTGCTTACAAATGTATTTTGACTATCTGTTTCCTAGGAACCCTCTTTTATTAGAAAGGGAAGGTGAGATTCACTCTGTGCCTGTTTGTAACATCTAATTTGTTCCTTCATCTAACAATGTTTATTCAATTGGGCCTAAGATATGGTTGAGTGGCCAGCATCTAGAGTTCGATGGCTTTTTTTCATCTGATACAGACTTGGATGATGTCATTTGACAAAGGTGATGTTTCATCATTGATTAGTTTATTCATCAGAAGAGTTAAAATTAGGGTGGAGGGAAAATTCAAAATTATCCAAATGGGCCTGTTCCTGTTTAAAAGTTGAGCTTGACTTTCTAGTTTTACTATTATCTCGATATTTTGAGGTGCCATATTCTGTCTGTAGTTTCTTTGGTGGTGGAGTCAGAAGGAGAGTCTGGGAATTCTTTTGGATAGTGGCATGCTGGTGGCTTCAAGGGGCTTGGCGTCAGGAGCCTTGGGGTGAATTCTGCAACTGCTTGCCTGACCCTGGGTGCATCTCGCAGAGGTTTTGTTTCCTCTTATGAAATTGCCAGCAGATAATGTTCTGCTTAAAGGGGAACCCTCCCATCCTGTTGGTGGGAATGCAGAGTGGTGCAGACAGTCTGGGAAACAGTGTGGGGGTTCCTCAAAAAGTTAAACATTGAACAACCACATGATCCAGCAATTGCTCTCCTAGGTGCTTACCCAAAAGATACAAAAATGCACATTCGAAGGGGGTACATGCACCATGATGTTTATAGCAACAATGTCCACAGTAGCCAAACTATGGAGAGAATCCCAAAGTCCATGCACTGATGAATGGATAAAGCAGATGTGGGATACGTATATATATGTGTGTGTGTGTATATATATATATATATATATATATATATATATATATATATATATATATATATATATGGGAATATGACCCAGCTTCAAAAAGAATGAAATCTTACCATTTGCAAGGATGTGGATGGATCTAGAGTGTATTAAGCTAAGCAAAATTAGTGAGGAAAGACAAATATCCTATGCTCTCACGCTTGTGGAATTTCAGAAAGAAAACAGATGAACAGAGTTGAGGGGTGATGAGAAAGGCAAACAAGGAAATAGACTCAACCTTGGAGAACAAACTGAGTGTTGCTGCAGGACAGGGGCGTGGGGGGAAGAGTTAAATGGGTGAGGGGTATTAAGGAGGGCGCTTGTGATGAGCACTGGGTACTGTATGCAGGTGAGGAATCACTAAATCCTACCCCTGAAGCGAATATTCCATGGCATGTGAACTAACTGGAATTTAAGTAAAAGAAGAAAGGAAAAAGTGTTCTGCTTCATGAAGAGTGAGGTAAAATTGTAGTGATTTGGGCTGTACTGTTCTATAGATGATAGTTGTAAAACACCCTGTTGTAAGATACACTAGTTTCTTATCACATAAGGAGTCCTCAGAAAGCTGCAATGAAAGATTCAGATCTCAGAGCATGTTCATGTTCCACTGATATGTTACAGTTTGCACAGGTAGGACAGAAGGAGAGAAAGGCAACAGAAGGGGAAAGTAGGTGTGAACCTTTCATTAGTTAGCATTATAGCTTTCTCATGAAAGCCTTGCGCCAGTGTGATTTTGCAAGAAGAGGGGGAATCCGGGAGGTTTGCAGGAGACGGGGGAGTTCCAGGTCTGGGTAAAGCTGACAGGGGTCCCAGAGGAGAGCTGAATGCATTCTGCAGCAGGGTGTGGGCAGGGTGGGCTCCAGGGGTGGCTGTGGGTCTCCTGTGTGAGAGTTGTGACAGGTGAGGGCTGTGTGCAAGTTCCTGGCTGAGGACAAGTGAGGCACAGGTGGAGAGCTGGCAGAAAACCTTTTTCTGGGCCACCAGCCTCACCCAACACACACAGCCTCACCTTCTGTCCCTGTCACTCCAATTCAGACTTCTCAGAAGGCGAGTGAGAACACATCAAGAGCATTCTAAACAGAAGGGAAAGCATGTGCAAAGGCTCTGGGGCAGGAGAATTCCAGATATGTCCAGGAGCAGCAAGAAGGCCCTGTGGCCACAGGGGACAGCTTAGGACATGACCTCAGGGAGGTGACAGAGGGCGACAGAAAGCCATTCCAGGGCTCTAACCCCATGAGACCCTGTTTCACTAGGCCATCGTGGCTACAGCATTGAGAACAGATGACAGAGGGTTGAAGATGGCAAGGCAGGTCAATGACGAAGCTTTTCCAGGAACTCAGGCACTGTGGACCAGACAGGTGGCCTTGGATGGAGTGGTTAGACGTATTCTGGGTCCATTTTGAAGATGGAGCTCACAGGATTTGCTGATGAGTTAGCTATTAGGAGCAGGAGAACGGAGGAATTGGGGTAACTCCCAGCTGTTGTGGGTTGTCCTGATCGAGGGGAAGGAGAGGGTTTCTGGGGTAAGGAGGTAGTCCGTGTTCCGCATGCTGAGGAAGGTGCCTTTCCCGGTGGATCTGCTGAGGTTTGTGTCTGGGAGAACCTTTCACATCTCCTCCCTCAGCAATGCTCAAGTACAAGTATCCCCCAGCTTTTAAACGTTCACAGTAAGACGCTTGGCTTTCTTGAAAGAACTACGTTATTACCCAGCTTCAGTGAGAGGAAGAGACCTAAAGAGGATTTCCCTCTTATGAAAAAAAGGTGAACGGTGAGAATCGCGTTCAGCATCTGTTTTGGGGAGAAGCACGACAGAGGCGGCGTGCACCCCAACCAGCTCCTTCCGCTGGGAACCGCTCTCCGCATCCAGCCACCAGCACTTTGAATTGTGTCTGTGAGCCTCTGCTGTGCTTTATCTTCATTTATGCTGGGCCTCCGTTAGAAACTTGTGTCCTGAGGCCTAAGAAAAGCCAAAGAGAAGGAATCTTGGAGTCTGAGCGCACTGTCCAATTTTTCCGTGTAGATGAATGGTCATTCCTTCTTTACACCATTTCTGCTGTGCAAGGTTTCTCAGAAGCCCTGTACTTTCAAAGAGCAGGGAAACCTATACCCCATGCTGCGGGGTTAGTTTTAGTCTCCATGCTGGACAGAACATTTCATGACTGTCGGATTTTCTCACTCAAACATTGAGACTTGGACCACCTTCACCCGTTTCTACCACCCCATCCCCGAATCTGGCACCTACCAATCTGCTCTCAGTATCTATGCGTTCAGTATTTGTTTATTCCACGTGGAATGTACATGAGAGCATCTGGTATTTGTCTTTCTGTGTCTGAGTTACTTGGCATAAGGCCCCCAAGGTCTGTGTTTCCATGTCTGGTTATTGTGAATAATGCTGCAGTGAACGTGGGAGTGCATCTGTCTTTTTGAGGCAGTATTTTTGTGTTCTCCAAATCAATACTCAGTAGAGCCATTCCTGGGTCATGTGGTAGTTGTATTTATTTTTTCAGGAACCTCCATACCGTTTGTCACAGTGGCTGCACCAATTTCCATTCCCACCAACAGCGCACAGTGTCTCCTCGTCTGCACACCCTTGACCCCACCTGGTGTCTGTCTCTGGGACAATTGCTGTTCCAACAGTTGTGAGGGGATAGCCGATTGTGGGTTTGACTGATGTTTCCCTGATGATGATTAGTGATGTCGAACAACTTTTTCTGTCTGTTGGCACCTGTGTGCCATCTTTGGACAGTATCTATTCACATATTCACCCCATTTTTTATACAGTTTTTTTTGTTTTGATTTGTATGAGTGTTGTGTGCATTTTGGATATTAGCCTCTTCTCACACATATGATTCGCAGATATTTTTTTCTTATTGGGTCAGTGGCCTTTTAAGTTTTTGATGGTTTCTTTTGCCGTGTGGAAGATTTCAGTTTGATGTTGTTCCACTTGTTTATTTTTGCTTTTGTTGCCTTTGCATTTGGTGTCCGATCTGAAGACTCTTTGCCAAAACCAATGTCGAGAGACTTAGTACCTGTGTCTTCTTGGAGGTTTATGGATTCGGGTCTTATGTTCAAATCATTCATCCATTAAAAATTTTGTGTGTGGTGTAAGAAAGTGACCCAGTTATATTCTTCTGCATTTAGTGTCCAGTTGGCCTGTTACCGCTCACCGAAGAGACAGTCCTTCCCTCATGGCATATCTTCTGCTGCTGTGTCGTAAGTTAGGGTCATCTACGTGTGGGTAAGTTTCTGAGCTTTCTGTTCTGTTCCACTGACCTGGTGTCTGTGTTTCTGCCAGTACCATCCTGTTTTGATGACAACAGCTTTGTAATCTAGCTTGAAATCCAGGAGTGGTGTTGACTGCACCTTTCTTTCTCCAGGTTGCTTTGGGTATTTGGGGTCTTTTGTGATTCCATGCAAGTTTGAGGACTGTTTTCTATTTCCTCGAATAATGCCACTGGAATTCAGATGGGGATTTCATCACATCTGTCGATTGCTTTGGGTACGATGGACATGTTCACATAATTAACTCTTCCAGTTAAGGAGCATGGCGTATGCTTCCATTTGTTTGTGTTGCCTTCCAAATCTTTGACCCATACATTCTGCCCCCCCTCGACACACATGTTTTTCATTTCTTTTCTGCCATGTGTTGAGTATACTATGTCTTTCTCATTGTTGGTTACTTTTATTCCTAGATTTTTTTTTTTGATGCAATTGTAAATGGCATTGCTTTTTTAATTTCTCTTTGCGAAAGTGTGTCATCAGTATACAGAAATGCAAGAAGTTGGGTCATCTGGGTGGCTCCATAGGTGAAGCGTCTGCCTTCTGCTCAGGTCAGAGTTCTGGGATCGAGCCCCGTGTTGGGCTCCCCGCTTAGCGAGGGTCTGCTTCTCCGTCTTTCTGACACTCCCCCGGCTCGTGCTTTTTCTCTTCCTGTCAAATAAATAAATAAAATCTGAAAAAAAATAAAGACAACAGGTCTCTGTATCTTGACTTTATATCCTGCAGCTTTCTTGAATTTGTTTATTCTAACAGTTTTTTTTTTTTTTTTTTTTTTTTTGTGGAATCTTTTGGGATTTCATGTCATTTGCAAATAGTGACCGTTTTCCTGTATGGATTTCATATCTTTCTCTTTTTTTAAAATTATGTTAGTCACCCTACAGTACTTCATTTGTTTTTGATGTAGTGTTCCAGGATTCATTGTTTGCATATAACACCTAGTGCTCATTATGACACGTGCCCTCCTTAATACCCATCACCAGGATAACCCATTCCCCTACCCCTCCCTTTCTGCAACCTTCAGTTTGTTTCCCAGTGTCAATAGTCTCTCATGGTTCATCTCCCCCTCTCATTCCCCACCTTCACTTTTCCCTTCCTTCTCCTAATGTCCTCCATGCTATTCCTTCCATTCCACATAGGAGTGAAACGATATGATAATTGTCTTTCTCTGCTTGACTTAATTTCACTTAGCATAATCCCCTCCTGGTCCATCCACGTTGGTGCAAATGGCGGGTATTCATCCTTTCTGATGACTGAGTAATATTCCATTGTATAGATGAACCACATCTTCTTTGTCCATTCATCTGCTGAAGGACATCTTGGCTCCTTCCACAGTTTGGCTATTAGGGACATTGCTGCTATGAACATTGGGATACAGGTGCCCCTTCTTTTCATTACTCTGTGTCTATGGGGTAAATACCCAGTAGTGCAATTGGTGGGTCGTAGGATAGCTCTGTGTTCAACGTCTTGAGGAATCTCCATATTGTTTTCAAAAGTGGCTGTACCAGCTTGAATTCTCACGAGTAGTGTTAGAGGGCTCCCCTTTCTCCACATCCTCTCTGACTTTTTTTTATTTCCTGTCTTGTTAATTTCTTCTCAAGATTTTATTTATTTATTCCACAGAGATAGAGACAGCCAGCGAGAGAGGGAACACAAGCAGGGGGAGTGGGAGAGGAAGAAGCAGGCTCATAGCGGAGGAGCCTGATGTGGGGCTCCATCCCATAATGCCGGGATCACGCCCTGAGCCGAAGGCAGACGCTTAACCGCTGTGCCACCCAGGTGCCCCCGGCCTTGTTAATTTTAACCATTCTAACTGGTGTAAGGTGGTATCTCATTGTAGTTTTGATTTGTATTTGCCTGATGGCAAGTGATGTGGAGCATTTTTTCATGTGTCTGTTGGCCATTTGTATGTCTTCTCTGGACAAGTATCTCTTTGTGTCTTCTGCCCATTTTTTGGGTGTCGAGTTTGAGGAGTTCTTTATAGATCTTGGATACCAGCCCTTTATCTGTAATATCATTTGCAGATATCTTCTTCGATTCCATAGGTTGCCTTTTTGTTTTGTTGATCGTTTGCTTTGCCGTGCAGAAACTTTTTATCTTGATGAAGTGCCAATAGTTCATTTTTGCTTTTATTTCCTTTGCCTTTAGAGACGTGGCTTGCAAGAAGTTGTTGTGTCCAAGGTGGAAGAGTTCTTTTGATTTTGATATGAGACAGGAATCCATTATCTTTCTTTCCTGATTGCATTCGAGTCCTCTGTCTTTCTTGGTGAGTCTAGCTAAGTTTGTCAGTTTTGTTTATCTTTCCAAAAAAGGCAGCTCTCATTTTCATTGTGTGTGTGTGTGTGTGTGTTTTTTTTTTTTTTTGTCTTTTTAGTCTCTGTTGGATTTATTTATGCATTCCTTTTTGTTATTTCCTTATTTCTACTAATTTGGGGCTTTGTTTGCTGTTTTTTTTTCTACTTCTTTACCACAGAAATCAGGTTGTTTATTGGAGAGCATTCTCATGGATTGATGAAGACTTGAATTTCTATGAACGTCCCCCCCGTAGAGCTACTTTTGCTGCATCCCATAAGTTTTTGTAGGTTGTCTTTTTCATCAGTGTCAAGGTACTTCTAAATTTTTTTTGATTTCTTCTTTGACTGTTGGTTGTTCAGTAGCATGTTGTTAAATCTCCACATATTTTTTTAAGATTATTTAAGTATCTGGCAGAGAGTGAGACAGCGAGAGAGGGAACGCAAGCAGGGGGGTGGGAGAGGGAGAAGCGGGCTTCCCACTGAGCAAGGAGCCTGATTCGGGGCTAGATCCCAGGCTCCTGGGATCACGACCTGAGCTGAAGGCAGATCCTTAATGACTGAGCCACCCAGGCCCCCCAATCTCCACCTGTTTTTGACTGTCCCATTTTTTTCTTGAGACTGATTTCTAGTTTCATATCATTGTGGTTGGACAAGATTTGTAGCAGGAGGTGAAGAGAGCATTCAGATGAAAGGTTTGTTTCCTGGAGGGTTTTCTGAGGGCAGACCATGAGTTCCGTGGGGACGGAGGAAGGTTTTGTGAGACGGGGGGTGGGGTTAACCCTTGTTAGAATTACTGACTACTACCATGCAGGCTGTGTGCTACCGTTCACACCGTAGTCCTGATGGGCTTGTACTTCATTAGAAATATTTTCTAGGAGGTGTAGGCATAGGCTTCTCTAAAAGAAAGGTGCCATGTGGGTTCATGGCATGACCCCAGGTCAGCAACCAGGATGTATGGTGTTGTGGGGGATCAGAACCAGGCTTTCTGTGGGAAGTGACGGAAATAGGGTATGGTGAGCTCCATGACCTCATAGGTGAGGTCCCGAGTGACCCACTGGGTGTTGGGTTCTGTGGATCTGTTTCATCAGGTGCTGTGGAATTCAGGGACACCCTCCTGTCTGTGGATTTGTGTGGAGACAGGTAGACATCAGTGTCTGGCCAGGCACGAGGGTCGCACTGGACCACCACCAGAGGTGCAGCATGCGGGGGAGCCACTGCTTGGTTTCCACGAAAGCTGACCAGGGTCTGTGACCGTGATTCCTAGCAGCTGCAAGGGGAGAGGAGGCCGGGGGTGGTGCACACTTCCTAGACTTGTGGTCAGGACTAGTCTGGAGCCCACTGAAGTCAGCCACTCCTGGCACAGAAGGCCCCCAGTCAGTGTAGCTGTGGGCACTGCTCCCATGGCACTTTCGGGCCGGCTCCATGCTGCCACCTCCTGCTTTTCATCATCATCTTCAAGGTCGTGTGCCTCTGCTCTTGCCCCATGGCCTCCGGGGTATTGTCCGTCCTCCATCTGGCCCTCGTCCCTGGTGCCCTGTGCAGTCCGATGCCAGGGTAGCCTTCTCGAGACAAACATCTGGCCCTGATGGAACACTTCCATGGATCTCGTGTGATGCGAGGATGATGTCCTGCCCTGGAAGGGGGCTGCAGGTCCCCAATCAGGAGAGCCATGTCTCCCTTTTCAGCATGGCCTGCCCTCCCCTCAGTCTTCTTCAGGGAAGCTCTCCCCACTTCCTGAGATGACAGCTCTGAACTTAAAAGTGGATGTTATTTTACATATCTCTATGCCTTAGTTCATCCATGGCATGCCTTTCAACGCCGTTAGTGGGTTTTTTTTTTTTTTTTTTTTTAGCAGTTCCGAAGGGCTGTCTGCTCAAGGAGGGGATGACCTGGGTGGGGCAGCTTTCCCTCTCATCTCCCTCAGCCTGTCTCTGAGCCCTGGGGCCAGCTGTCCCACTGAAGATTGAGGGACCCGAGCCAGCCCATCCTGAGCCCAGGCTGTGTGTCAGCTGTGTAGACAGATGCTTGTCGGAGCGGTGGGCAGCTGGCATAGGCCAGGGGCAGGCAGTGTCTCCCCATTCCTTCCCTCCCTTCCTCCCAGAGGTAGCTCAGAGCAGCCTTCAACCCCTGCATCTCCAGATCCTTTGACCTATGCCTCCTGTGTTCAGCTGGTGACCTTGGAGTTTCGCATGGATTCTACCTCCCATACCCTCTCCTGTAGCAGTTCTTGGATCAGGGGAGGGGTCGGACCCTTGTCTGATTTTGGTCTTCTTCCTGTCCCGCACCAAGCCCTCTCACCTTTGCATCTTCCATGTATGTGCTTGGAAGCAAGTCCATCCACAGGGAACCTATTAGCCAAATGGATCCAGGTAATGAACATTGAAGTAGAGATCCAGGATCCATAATAAACCTGCTCTGAAATCTGTCCCAAAGTCTGTGACTCTCTCACACTGAAACAGAAACAATAATAGCTTTCTGGACTGTGAAGTGACATGTGTCTCTACTTCCAGTCTTGAAGGCATAGGTGCTGAGCCTGGACAGAAAAGGACCATGGCTCCCGTGGGCTGGGATCCACAGTAAGAACTCAGTGAAATCTGAATTCGAGGCATAGAGTGAATAATTATTGTAGAGTGAATCCTCCCAAGTAGGGCTTATGCACATTGCAGAGGAAAAGCTTTTTCAAAGAGGTTCCTGAAAGAAAAATCTTTTTAAAAAATTTATTTTAATTCCAGTAGAGCTAACATACAGTGTTACATTCGTTTCAGGTGTACAAGAGAGTGATTCAGTAATTCTATATATTACTCAGTGGTCATCCAGAAAAGTGTCCTCTTAATCTGCTTCATCTATTTCACTCATCCCTCTATCCACCTCCTCCTCTCTGGTAACCATCCGTTTGTTCTCTCTTGTTAAGAGTTTGTATTTTGGTGTGTCTCCTTTTTCTCTTTTATTTATTTAGTTTTGTTTGTTTTTTAAGTTCCCTATAAGAGTGACATCATATGGGATTTGTCTTTCTCTGACTGACTGATTTCAGTTAGGATAATACTCTCTAGCTCCATCCATGTGGCTGCAAATGGCAAGGTTTCATTCAAGCCTAGTAATACTCCATTGTGTGTGTGTGTGTGTGTGTGTGTGTGTGTGTGTGTGTGTGTGTGAATACACACATCTATCATCTCATTTGTCAATTTTTCTACAGACACTTGGGTTGCTTCCATATTGTGATATTGTAAATAAAGGTGCAAGAAACATAGGGGTGCACGTATCCTTTTAAGTTGCTGTTTTCATAGTCTTTGGGCAAATACCAGTAGTCTGATTGTTGGATCGTAGGGTAGTTCTATATTTAATTTTTTGAGGAACCTTCATACTGTTTTCCACGGTGGCCATCACAGTTTGCATTCCCACCCACGGTTCGCGAGGATTCCCCTTTGTCCACATCCTCCCAACGCCTGCTCTTTCTTGTGCTTTTGATGTTAGCCATTCTGACAGGTGTGAGGTAATACCTCATTGTCCTTTGGATTTATATTTTCCTGATGATGGGTGATGGTGAACATCTTTTCACGGGACTGTTGGCCATTTGTATTTCTTCTTTGGAGAAATGTCTGTTCATGTCTTCTGCCTATTTTTTAACTGAATTATTTGTTTTTTGGGGGTCGAGTAGTATCAGTTCTATGTTTTGGACACTATCCTTTTATTGCATATGATCTTTGCAAACATCTTCTCCCTTTGAGTAGGTTGTCTTATTATTTTTACGTTTTCATTGTTCTTCTGCCATGTGGAAACTTTTTATTTTGCTCTATTCCCAATAGTTTATTTTTGCTTTCATTTCCTTTGCCTCAGGAGACAGTCTAGAAAAACGTTGGTATGGTCCATGTCAAGAAGTTACTGTCTTCCCTCCTGTAGAATTTTTGTGGATTTAGGTCTCATATTGAGGTCTTGAAACTGTTTTGTGTTTGTCTGTATTGTGTAAGAAAGCAGTCTAATTTCATTCTTTTGTGCGTAGCTGTCTAGTTTTCCCAACACCATTTGTTGTAGAGACTGTCCTTTTCCCTTTTGATATCATTGCTTGCCTTGTGGAAGATTCATGGACCACATAATTGTGGGTTTCTGTCTGAACTTGTATCCTGTTCCTTTGGTCGCTGTGTCTATTTTTGTGCCGTACTCTCTTGTTAGGATGACTGCAGCTTTGTAGTATAACCTGAAATCTGAAATTGTGAGTCCTCCAGCTTTGTTTTTCTTTTCCACATTGCACTGGCTGTTCAGTATCTTTAGTGGTTCCATACAAATGTTTAGGATTGTTTATTCGAGGTCTTTTATTCTTTAATTTAAATTCAATTAGCCAACTTACAGTACATCATTAGTTTCAGATGTAGTCTTCAATAAATTACCAGTCGTGTGGAACACCCAGTGCTCATTGTATTGTGTGACCTCCTTAATGCCACTCACCCAGTTACCCCCCCCCCCAACTTCTCCTCCAGCAATCATCAGTTTGTTGCGATAGTTAAGAGTCTATCATGGGTTTTCTCCCTCTGATGACTTCCCTTTCTATTTTCCCTCCCTATGGTCTTCTTCCCTGTTTCTGATATTCCACATAGGAGTGAAAGCATATGATCATTGTCTTTCTTTCATTGGCTTATTCCACTCAGCATAATACCTTCCAGCTCCACCCAGGTCGGTGTGATGGTAAGTATTCATCCTTTCTGATGGCTGAGTAATATTCCATTATATATATGATCCACATCTTCTTTATCCATTCATCTGTCCATGCTCATCTGCACTCTTTCCACAGCTTGTCTATTATGGATATTGCTGCTATGAACACTGGGGTGCATGTGTCCCGTCTTCACTACCTCTGTCTCTTTGGGGTAAATCCCCAGTAGTGCAATTGCTGGGACATAGGGTAGCTTTATTTATAACGTCTTGAGGAAACTCCGTACCATTTTCCAGAGTGGCTGTACCGGACTGCATTCGCACAGGGGTGTAAGAGGGTTCCCGTTTCTCCACATCCTCTCCAACATGTATAGTTTCATGTCTTCTTATTTTTAGATATTCGGCCTCGTGTGATATGGCATCTATAGGGGTTTAGATTTGCATTTCCCTGAAGCCAAGTGATATGAAGCATTTATGCATGTATCTTTTGGTCACCAGTACATCGTCATCAGTGAAGTGACTTCTCATTTTAATCCATCTCAAGACCTAAAGCTGGGTAAGGCACTGAAGCTGGATGATGCCATCGGTTGGAATTGTGGAGAATTTCAAAAGATCTCCATGGAGAGCAAGTTTAAAGGTCAGTGTGAAGCTACTAATTGGATCCGGGGAGATCTCTGAAAGTGGGGGTTCCCTGGGATGGGCTGAGGGGGGCCCTCCGATTTTCCTGCTATGAATCCTTTCTGCAGCCCCAAACGGACAGTTTCCTGCAGTGGGGCAGGCTGAGTCCTCTAGTCGTGCAGAGGTGAGCCCAATGCCTGGTACCTTGGAGGCAGGCAAACGGGGAGGGGACCCTCAGCAGAAGACCCAGGGTTAGGTTAGGCCTCAAGAGACAGCAGGTGCGAACTGCCCAGTGCTCAGAGAACTCCCAGGCCGACTGAGATGAGGGCACAAGGGCGGGTGAGTGTGAGCCTTGGGGTTTGATCCGGAAGGGCTCACAAAGGTCGGGGTTCACCAGCAGGGGCTCTGAGGGGGTGTCCCAGTTCTCTTGCCCTGAATGCTCTATTGTGCCCCAAAACGGTACAGTTTCCTGTGGGCTGCAGGCTGAGTCCTACGGTGGGGCTTGGGTGGATCCTGGGGAGGGGCCCCTCTGTGGCCAAACTAGGGTAAGGGTTAGGGTCCAGGGGCCCGGCAGGGCCAATCTAGCAAGCTGTGCGGCGAGCTCCGTGGAGGGCTGAGATGAGGCCATGGGGGAGGGTGAGCATGGGCCTCAGGGTTGGGGCACGGGGGTTGCCAAAGGTGGGGACGGGCTCCGAGGGCCTCTCCAAGTTCTCGTGCCCTGTATGCTCTGTAGCGCCCCAAGGGGCACGGTTTCCTGTGGACTGGCAAGCTGAGTCCTGAGGCGGGGCACAGGTATCCCAATTCCCCGGGGCTGCGGTGTAAGGCTCCTGGGGAGGCTGCCAAACCCGCGGCTGACCTAGGGTTAGGGTTAGGCCCCAGGAGCCCCGCAGGCCCGATCTGCTGGCTGTATGGTGAGCTACACAGGCTGAGGTGAGGGTGTGGGGAGGGTGAGCGTGGGCCTCAGGGTTGGGGTGCGGGAGGCCGCCAAAGTTCGCTGGGGGCTCAGGGGGGCCCTCCTGGTTCTCCCGCCCTGAATGCTCTATGGCCTCCCAAGGGGCACGGTTTCCTGCAAGGTGGCAGACTGAGTCCTGCGGTGGGGCTCAGGTGTCCCGAATCCCCGCGGCTGCGGCTCCAGGCTCCTGGGGAGGGGCCCCTCCACAGATGAACTAGGGTTAGGGTTGGGGCCCAGGAACCCCGCAGGCCAGATCTGCCCGCTATGTGGCGAGCTCTGCCACGGGTTGAGGTGAGGGTACGGGGTGGGGTGAGCATGGGCATCAAGGTTGGGGCTTAGGGATCGCTGAAGTTCTCCGGGGGCTCTGGGGGCCCTCCCGGTTCTCCCACCCTGAATGCTCTACAGCCTCCCAAGGGGCACGGTTTCCTGCGGGGTCACAGGCTTTGTCCTGCAGTGGGGCTCAGGTGTCCCCAGTCCCCGGGGCTGCGGCACCGGGCCCCGGGGGAGGGGCCCTCCCTAGCCGACCTAGGGTCAGGACTAGGCCCCAGGAACCGGGCAGGACTGATCTGCCGGCTCTGCGACGAGCTTGGTGGCAGGCTGAAGGGAAGGCGCGGGGCGGGATGAGCGTGGGCCTCAGAGTTGGGGTGTAGGGGGCCGCCGAGGATTGCTGGGGGCTCAGGGGGGCCCTACTAATTCTGCACGGGATGCTCTGCGGCGTCCCAAGGGGCATGGTTTCCTGAGGGGTGGCAGGCTGAGTCCCATGGTGGGGCTCAGGTGTACCCAATCCCCGGGGTTAGGGTACAGATTAGGGTACGGGTTAGGGTTAGTGTACGGGTTACAGTTAGTGTTCGGGTGAGGGTAGGGGTTAGGGTTAGGGTAAGGTGAGGTTACGGGTTAGGGTTGGCTTTAGGGGTTACAGGTTAGGGGTTATGGGTTACGGTACGGATTAGGGTTTAGGGTACGGGTTAGGGTTTAGGGTTTGGGTTTAGTGTACGGGTTAGGGTTAGAGTACGGGTTAGGGTATGGGTTAGGGTTTGGGTACAGGTTAGGGTACGCGTTAGGGTACAGTTTAGGGACGGGTTAGGGTACAGTTTAGGGTGCAGGTTAGGGTTAGGATATGGGTTAAGGTTAGGGTATGGGTTAGGGTTACGGTACGGGTTAGGTTACGGTTTAGGATTAGGGTTAGGGTACAGGTTAGGGTGAGGGTATGGATTAGGGTATGGGTTAGGGTTAGGGTATGGGTTATCGTTAGGGTTACGTTTTGTGTTAGGGATAGGGTACGGGTTTGGGTTTGGGTGTGGTTTAGGGTATGGGTTAGGATACGGGTTAGGTTTAGGTTAGGGTTAGGGTTAGGGTACGGTTTAGGGTTAGGGTATGGGTTAGGGTACAGGTTAAGTTACTAGTTAGGGTTAGGGTTCGGGTTAGGGTATGGGTTAGGGTCCGGGTTAGGGTTAGGGTACGGGTTAGGGTAAGGGTTAAGGTACGGGATAGGCTGCAGGTTAGTGTTAAGGCAGGGTACTGGTTAGGGTTAGGGTTTAGGGTTAGGGTTAGTATACGGGTAGTGTTAGGCTACAGGTTAGCGTACGGGTTAGGGTTAGGGTACGGGTTAGGTTCAGGGTTTAGGGTTTAGGGTTAGGGTACGAGTTAGGGGACGGTTTAGGGATAGTGTTAGGGTATGGGTTTGGGTTAGGGTTAGGGTACGGATTAGGGTACGTGTTAGGGTTAGGGTACAGGATAGGGTATGTGTTAGGGTTAGAATACGGGTTAGGGTACAGGTTAGGGTACGGTTTAGGGTTAGGGTAAGGGTTAGGGTACGGGTTAGGGTTAGGGTATGGGTTATGGGTAGGTTTAGGGGAAGGTGTAGGGTTGAGGGTAGGGTTAGGTTTAGGGGTTAGGGTTAAGGTTAGGGTTTAGGGTTTAGGTTTAGAGTTGGGGTTAGGGTTAGACCCCAGGAGGCCAGCAGGCCTGATATGCCAGCTCTGCGGTGAGCGGTGGGAAGGGCTGAGGTGAGGGCGCTGGCGATGGGAGCGTGGGTCTCAGCGTTTTGGCGTGGGGGGCCTTCGAAGGTCATCGGTGGCTCGGAGGGCCCTGCCCGTTCTCCCACCCTGAATGAATGGCGGTACCCCTAGCGGCTCGGGTGCCAGCGGGGCAGCAGGGTGAGTTCGGTGCTGAGGCTCGGGGGTCCCCAATCCCCAGCGTTCAGCGCCAGTCCCCTTGAGAGAGGCCCCTCGGGGGCCAAACTAGGGTTAGGGATTGCCCCCAGGAGGATGACAGGCCCGATCCGCCAGCTGTGCAGTGAGCGGAGGGGCGGGCCGAGGTGAGGGCGCTGGCGAGTGGGAGCATGGGCCAAAGCATTTTGACTCAGGGGCATTCAGAGTTTGCCAGCGTCTCGGAGGGCCCTGCCTGTTTCTCCGCCCTGAATGACTGGTGGCGCCCCTAGCGGCCCAGGTGGCAGCAGGGCGGCAGGGTGAGTCTGGTGCTGGGGCGCGGGGGTCGCCAATCCCCGGCTTTGTGGTGCAGGCCCTTTGGGAGGGGCCCCTCGGGGGCTGACCTAGGGTTAGGGTTAGCCCCCAGAAGGCCGGCAGGCCCTATCTGCCCACTGTGCGTCGAGCGGAGGGGCGGGCCCTGGTGAGGGCGCTGGTGAGCGGGAGCCTGGGCCCAAGCGTTTTGGCGTGGGGGCCCTTTGAAGGACGCTGGGGGCTCGGATCGCCCTGCACGGTCCTCCACCCTGAATGACCAGTGGCGCCACTGGCGGCCCGGGTGGTTGCGGGGCGGCAGGGTAAGTCCGGCACTGGGGCTTGGGGGTCGCAAATCCCCAGCGTTGTGGCGCCAGGCCCCTTGGAAGGGGCCACTTGGGGGCCGACCTAGGGTTAGGGTTAGCCCCCAGAAGGCCGGCAGGCCCGATCCGCTGCTGTGCGGCGAGCGGATGGGTGGGCCGAGGTGAGGGCGCTGGCGAGCGGGAGCGTGGGCCCCAGCGTTTTGGCACAGGCTGCTATCGAAAGTCGTCGAGGGCTCAGAGGGCCCTGCCCATTCTCCCGCCCTGAATGATCAGCGGCACCCTAGGGGCCCGGGTGTCGGCGGGGCATAAGAGTGAGTCCAGCGTTGCGACTCGGTGGTCCCCAATCCCCGGCGTTGCGGCGCCAGGCCCCTTGGGAGGGACCCCTCGTGGGCCGATCTAGGGTTAGGGTTAGCCCCCAGGAGGCTGGCAGGCCCGATCCGCTGCTGTGCGGGGAGCGGAGGGGCGGGCCTAGGTGAGGGCGCTGGCGAGCAGGAGCGTGGGCCCCAGCGTTTTAGCACGGCTGCTATCGAAGTTCACCGAGGGCTCGGAGGGCCCTGCCCATTTTCCCACCCTGAATGAATGACGGCAGCCCTAGCAGCCTGGGTGGCGGCGGGGCGGCAGGGTAATTCCGGTGCTGAGGCTTGGGGGTCCCCAATCCCCGGCGTTGCGGCGGCAGGCCCCTTCAGATGGGCCCCTCTGGTGCCAACGTAGGGTTAGAGTTACCCCCAGGATGCCGGTAGGCCTGATCCACCAACTCTGCAGTGAGCGGAGGGGCGGGCCGAGTTGAGGGCACTGGTGAGCGCGAGCTTGGGACCCAGCGTTTTGGTGCGGATGACCTTCGAAAGTTGCCAGAGTCTCGAGGGCCCTGCCTGTTTACCAACCCTGAATGACCGGCGACACCCCAGCGGGCCCGGTGTGGGCTTGGCGGCAGGGTGATTCCCGCGCTGTAGCTCGGGGGTCCCCAATCCCCTGAGTTCGGTGCCAGGCCCCTTGGGAGGGGCCCCTCGGGGGCCGACCAAGGGTTAGAGTTAGCTCCCAGGAGGCCGTCAGGCCCAATACTCCGGCTAGGCCGTGAACGGAGGGGCGGGCCGAGGTTAAGGCGCTGGCGAGCGAAAGCGTGGGCCCTGGCGTTTTGGCACAACGGGCCTTTGAAGATCACCGGGGCCTCGGAGGGCCCTGCCTGTTCTCCCGCCCTGAATGAAAGGCAGCACCCCTAGCGGCCTGAGTGGCGGCGGGGCTGCAGGGTGAGTCCGACGCTGGGGCTCGGTCGTCCCCAATCCCCGGCGTTGTGGCGCCAGGTCCCTTGGGAGGGACGCCTCGGGGGCCGACCTAGGGTTAGGGTTAGCCCCCAGGAGGTCGGCAGGCCTGATCTGCCGGCTGTGCAGCAAGCGGAGGGGCGGGCCAAGGTGAGGGCGCTAGCGAGAGGGAGTGTGGGCCCAAGCGTTTTGAAGTGGGAGGCCTTCAAACGTCGCTGGGGGCTCGAAGAGCCCTGCCCCTCCTCCCGCCCTGAATGACTGGAGGCGCCCCTAGCGGCCTGAGTGGCGGCGGGGCAGCAGGGTGAATCTGGCGCTGAGGCTCAGGGGTCCCCAATGCCCGGCGTTGCGTCTCCAGGCCCCTTGGGAGGGGCCCTTCCGGGGCCGACCTAAGGTAAAAGTTAGCCCCTGGAGCCTGGCAGGCACGATCTGCCGTCTGTGGCGAGCGGAGGCGCGGTCGAAGATCAGGGAGCTGACGAGCGGGAGAGTGGGCCCCAGCGTTTTGGCGCTGGGGGCCTTCGAAGGTCACCAGGGCAGGGAGGGCCCTGCCTGTTCTCCCACCCTGAATGATCGGTGGTGCCCTAGCGGCCCGGTGTTGGCGGGGTGGAAGGGTGAGTCCAGCGTTGCGACTCGGGGGTCCCCAATCCCTGGCGTTCCGTGGCAGTCCCTTTGGGAGGGGCCCCTCGGGGGCCAACCTAGGGTTAGGGTTAGCCCCCAGGAGGCCGGCAGCCTCAATCCACCGGCTCTGCGGCGAATGGAGGGGTGAGCCAAGATGAGGTCGCTGGCGAGTGGGAGCGTGGGACCCAACATTTTGGCTTGGGGGGCCTTCGAAGGTCACAGGGTGCTCGGAGGGCCCTGCCCGTTCTCCCGCCATGAAGGACCAGCGACGCCCCCAGGGCCCCGGGTGGCGGCGGGGTGGCAGGGTCAGTCCGGCGCTGGGGCTCGGGGGTCCCCAATCCCCAGCGTTGCAGCGCCAGGCCCTTTGGGAGGGGCCCCTCGGGGACTGTCCTAAGGTTAGGTTAGCCCCCAGGAGGCCGGCAGACCCGATCCGCCGGCTGTGCGGTGAGCGGAGGGATGGACCGTGGTAGGGCGCAGTCGAACCGTAGCGTGGTATCCAGCATTTTGGCGTGGGGGGCCTTCGTATTTCACCAGGGGCTCGGAGGGCCCTACCGGTTATCCCGCCCTGAATGACCGGCGGCGCCCCTAGCGGCCCGCGTGGCGGCGGGGCGGCAGGGTGAGCCCGGCGCTGCGGCTTGCGGGTCCCCAATCCCTGGCGTTGCGGCACCAGGCCTCTTGGGAGAGGCCACTCTGGGGCCCACCTAGGGTTAGGGTTATCCCTGAGGAGCCTGGCAGGCTGGATCCGCTGGCTGTGCAGCTGGGGGGGGGGGCGGGCCGAGGTGAGGGCGCTGGAGAGCGGGAGCGTGGGCCTCAGCGTTTTGGTGCGGGGGACCTACGAACGTCGCCGGGGGCTCGGAGGGCCCTGCCCGTTCCCCCACCCTAAATGACCGGCGGCGCCCCAAGTGGCCTGGGTGGTGGCGGAGCGGCAGGTTGAGTACATTGCTGGGGCTCAGGGGTCCCCATCCCGGGCCTTGCGGGGCCATGCCCCTTGGGAGTGGACCCTCAGGGACTGACCTAGGGTATGTGTTAGCACCCAGGAAGCCAGCAGGCCCGATCTGCCGCTGTGCAGCGAGCGGAGGAGTGGTCTGAGGTGAGAGCGCTGGCGAGCGGGAGCATAGTACCCAGCGTTTTGGCACGGGGGGCCTTAGAAGGTCTCCAGGGCCTAGTTGGGCCTTACCCGTTCTCCTGCCCTGAATGACCGGTGGCGCCCCTAGGGGCCCAGGTGGCGGTGGGGCGGCATGGTGAGTCCGGCGCTGTGGCTCCGGAATCCCCAATCCCAGGCGTTGCGGCGCCAGGCCCCTAGGATGGGCCCCTCGGGGGGAAAACCTAGGGTTAGGGTTACCCTCCAGCAGGCGGCAGGCTCAATCCGCCGCCTGTGCAGCAAGTGGAGGGGTGGGCCGAGGTCAGGTCGCTGGAGAGCAGGAGCGTGGGCCCCAGCGTTTTGGCTGTGGGGGCCTTCGAAGGTCACTGGGGGCTCGGAGGGCCCTGCCCGTTCTCCTGACCTGAATGACTGACGGCGCCCCTAGCGGCCCGGGTGGCAGCGGGGCAGCAGGGTGAGTCCGGCGTTATGGTTCGGGGATCCCCAATCCCCAGCGTTGCGGCACCAGGCCCCTTGGAGGGAACCCTCTGGGGCCGACCTAGGGTTAGAGTTAGCCCCCAGGAGGCCGGAAGTCCCGATCCGCCGGCTGTGCGGTGAGCGGAGAGGCGGGCCAAGTTGAGGGCGCTGTCGAGCGTGAGTATCGGCCCCGGCGTTTTGGCGCGGATGGCATTCGAAAGACGCCGGAGTCTTGAGGGCCCTGCCGGATCTCCCACCGTGAATGACCGGCGACGCCCCAGCAGGCCCAGTGTCGGCTTGGCGGCAGGGTGAGTCCGGCGCTGCAGCTCAGGGGTCCCCAATCCCCTGCGTTTGGCGCCAAGCCACTTGGGAAGGGCCCCTTGGGGGCCGACCTAGGGTCAGGCTTAGCCCCCAGGAGGCCGGCAGGCCCGATCCCTCTGCTGTTCCACGAGCGGAGGGGCAAGCCGATGTGAGGGCGCTGGCGAGGGAAGCGTAGGCCCAAGCATTTGGCAGGGGGGGCCTTAGAAGGTCGCCGGGCCTCGGAGGGCCCTGCCAGTTCTCCCGCCATGAATGATCAGCAGCGCCCCTAGCGGCCTGGGTGACGGCGGGGTGGCAGGATGAGTCTGGCGCTGGGGCTCGGGGGTCCCCAATCCCCAGCGTTGCAGCGCCAGGCCCCTTGGGAGGGGCCCCTCAGGGGCCGACCTAGGGTAAAGGTTAGCCCCTGGAGGCCGGCAGGCACGATCCGCCATCTGGGGCGAGCGGAAGCGCGGTCGAAGATCAGGGCTCTGGCGAGCGGGAGAGTGGGCCCCAGCTTTTTGGCGCTGGGGGCCTTCGAAGGTTACCGGGGCAGGGAGGGCCCTGCCTGTTCTCCCGCCCTGAATGATCGGCAGTGCCCTAGTGGCCCGGGTGTCGGCGGGGCGCAAGGGTGAATCCAGCATTGCGACTCGGGGGTCCCCAATCCCCGGCATTCGGCGGCAGTCTCTTTGGGAGGGGCCCCTCGGGGGCCGACCTAGGGTTAGGGTTAGCCCCCAGGAGGCCGGCAGCCCCGATTTGCCAGCTGTGCAGCGAGCGGAGGGCGGGCCGAAGTGAGGGCGCAGGTTAGCGGGAGCATGGGCCCCATCGTTTTGGCGTGGGGGTCCTCTGAAGGTCGCTGGGGGCTCCTAGGGCCCTGCCCGTTCTCCCGCCCTGAATGACCAGCAGTGCCCCTAGTGGCCCGGGTGGCGGCAGTGCGGCAGGGTGAGTCCGGCGCTGTGGCTCAGAGGTCCACAATCCCCAGCATTCCCGCGCCAGACCCCTTGGGAGTGTCCCCTCTTGGGCCGATCTTGGGTTAGGGTTAGCTCCCAGGAGGCCGGCAGGCCCGATACGCCGGCTAGATGGCGAGCGGAGGGATGGGCTGAAGTAAAGGCGCTGGTGAGCGGGAGCGTGGGCCCCCGCGATTTGGCGCGGGGGGCCTTTAAAGTTAACTGGCGGCTCAGAGGGCCCTGCCCCTTCTCTCGCCCTGAATGACCGGCGGCACACCTAGCGGCCCGGGTGGTGGCACGGCGGCAGGGTTAGTCCGGTGTGAGGCTCGAGGGTCCCCAATCCCCAGCGTTGCAGCGCCAGGCTCCTTGGGATGGGTCCCTCTGGGGCTGGCCTAGGGTTAGGGTTAGCCTCCAGGAGGCCAGCAGGCCCGATCCGCGGCTGTGCGGCTCCCGGAGTGTTGGGCTGAGGTGAGGGCGCTGGGGAGCCTGAGCAATAGCCCAAGCTTGTTTGTGCGGGTGCCTTCGAAGGTCGGGGGCGGCTCGGAGGGCCCTGCCGTTTCTCCCGCCCTGAATGACCGGCAGCGCCCCTAGTGGCTTGGGTGGCGGAGGGGCAGCAGGGTGAGTCCCGCGCTGGGGCTCTGGGGTCCCCAATCCCTGGCATTGTGGTGCCAGGCCCCTTGGGAGGGGCCTCTCGGGGGCCAACCTAGGGTCAGGGTTAGCCCCCAGGAGGCTGGCAGGCCCGAACCGCCGGCTGTGCGCCAAGTGGAGCACAGGCCCAGGTGAACGTGCTGGCAAACCGGAGCGTGGGCCCCAGCGTTTTGGTGCCGGGGGCCTTTGAAAGTCGCCGTGGGCATGGTGAGCATTGCCCGTTCTCCCGCCCTGAATGAACGGCGGTACCCCTAGCGGCTCGTGTGCCAGCGGTGCGGCAGGGTGAGTCTGGTGCTGTGGCTCGGGGGTCCCCAATCCCTGGCGTTGTGGCAGCAGGCCCCTTTGGAGGGGCCCCTCTCTTGGGCCGACCTAGGGTTAGAGTTAGCCCCCAGGAGGCTGGCAGGCCCGATCCGCCAGCTGTGCGGAGAGCGCAGAGCGGAGGGGCGGGCCGAGGTGAGGGTGCTGGCAAGCTCCAGCGTGGGCCCCAGTGTTTTGGCGCAGATGGCCTTCAAAATTCACCGGAGTCTTGAGGGCTCTGCCCGTTCTCCCACCCTGAATGACCAGCGACGCACCAGCGGGCCCGATGTCGGTGGGGAGGCAGGGTGAGTCGTAGACATGAGTTGAAAGATGGCTTTGATACAATTTTTTTTAAGTTTTTTTTTAATATTATGTTAGTCACCATACAGTACATCCCGGGTTTCCAATGTAAAGTTCGATGATTCATTAGTTGCGTATGACACCCAAGGCACCATGCAATATGTGCCCTCCTTACTACCCATCACCAGTCTATCCCAATCCCCCACCGCAATCCTCTCTGAAGCCCTCAGTTTGTTTCTCAGAGTCCATGGTCTCTCATGCTTCATTCCCCCTTCTGATTACCCCCCTTTCTTTATCCCTTTCTTCCCCTACCGATCTTCCGAGGTCTTATGTTCCATAGATGAGAGAAATCATATGATAATTGTCTTTCTCTGCTTGACTTATTTCACTTAGCATTATCTCCTCCAGTGCCGTCCATGTTGCAGCAAATGTTGAGAACTCGTTCTTTCTGTTACCTGAGTAATATGCCATTGTATATATGGACCACAACTTCTTACTCCAGTCATCTCTTGAAGGGCATGTCGGTTCCTTCCACGATTTAGCTATTGTGGACATTGCTGCTATGAACATTGGGGTGCATATGGCCCTTCTCTTCACCACGTCTGTATCTTTGAGGTAAATACCCAGTAGTGCAA
>NW_026623066.1:710000-742676 GCF_023065955.2 Ursus arctos | reverse complement strand
TGATCCCAACGCTAGGGACGCAGCCAATATTGCCACCTGCCGGCCCGGGGCACCTTGGGTCGGTAGAACTCCTGCGCCTGGCAGAACTCAGTGTTCACACCCCGACCCCGTTCACCCCGTCACCACTGCTCTACCCTGGGGTTGCTTGCCCGCCTCTGGCTCTGTTAGCTTCCTACACATGGGTGCTCCCACCCATAGGCTTCCTCCTGGGAAGGGGCTGGCTTCCTCCACGGTAGACAGTGCTTTACCGATTCTACGCTGAACGCCCCTTCTTGGGGGCCCTCCCCACTCACAGTTGCAGGGAACACCCCAGCCTGGGGGAACCCAGGTTTGCCCATACGTGGACTTGGTTGACGTAGTGGGCGAGGGGCCTGCTCCCGGCTGGGTGTCGTGACTCCACTTCACGTTCCCACAGCTTACAAGACCCAGCTCTGTGCATGCTGAGCCGACGATCCTACACGTGCCCCTGCTTGGATGCACTTGTCCTTCAGGCCACACAGGCAACGCAGCGTGGTTCCATAGGCAAATCCTGCTCTCCTGTTTCCTCTGCGAGTACTTTACGGGGATGCCTTGTATCTCAGGCTAGCCCTTTGACTTAAGGGTCTAGTGACCGGCTTCCTTTCAGCGGGTAGGACTCTGCTTATCTTAGAGCCACACACCCCCACCGCCACCCCACGGCCCTCTCCCTACCACCCTAGGCTCATCCTCTCACTCCTTCTCCTGATGCCTGGTGCATATTTTCTCGGGCGTCCTTGGCGACCATAACCTTTACGTTACACTCTTTTTCCCTGAACGTGTTGAAGGTTATCACCCACTGCCTTCTGGCCACCGTCCATCCTAAGGGGAAGCTGGCTCTTCCTCCCACTGAGGAACCCCGGGGTGTGATGGGTCAGTCCCGCCTCTGTGGGCTGCCGAGAGGCCTGTCCTTGCCTTTGCACCAAACACAAGAGCCCATTGGCCTGGGCATCCCTTTGGATCCTTCCTTCCCCTAGGACTGCATTGGGCTCCTTGGATGTGCAGAGTCAGCATTGTCCGCAAAGTGGCAAAGCTTTATCACCTTAGGTCCTCATGCACTGGCTGCCTCTTCCTCTCTCCCACCTCTTCCTGGCATTCCCATTTGTGCCTGCTGGTGGTCAGCATGAGCTGACGCCTCTCCCTCCCTCTCCCTCTCTCCCTTCCTCTCTCCCTGCAGAGTCTCTCCCTCCTCTCTCCCTCTCCCTTTCCCTCGCTTCTCCTCTCCATCCCTCCTCTCCCTCTCCCTCCTCTCTCCCTCACCCTTCTGTGTCCCTCTCCCTCCTCTCTCCCTCCTCTCTCTTCTTCCCCCTCCCTCCTCCTCTACTTCTCCCCTCCTTTCCCTCTCTTCACCCTCTCCCTCTCCTCCCCCTCTCCCTTCTGTGTCCCTCTCCCCCCTCTCTCCCTCCTCTCTCTTCCTTCCCCTCCCTCCCTTTTCCTCCCTCCTCAGTCCTACTCTCCCTCTCTTCCCCCTCTTGCTCTCTTCCCCATCTCCCATCACCTGGAGCCCCCAGCCTTCTCCATTTCCATGGCTGTGCTGCTTCTGGTGCAGTATTGCCTCAGGAGCTTCCTTCAGGGGCTCGAGCAACATGACAAGAGCTAGTGTACTTAGGACTGTAGTGGTAACTCCAACGTCTGGGCTGTCTCAGGGACGGTGTTAGAAAATTTTGCTTCTCCCGCCATATGGCCTTTGGTTTTGCTCCCTTCCTCGTTTGCGTCAACAAGCAGATTTTGAAACACTGAAACGTGCTACCGCCAAAAGCCCTGCACTTTACCCCAAGGGGGACCCTCCTGCCCCTTTCCGGTTGAAATCCTCCAGGCGCCCAGACCCATTCCTTTTAAATGAGGCCCTCCCACAATGCAACACTAACCCTCGCGGCCTTGGCATCACCCACGCGGCCTTCCTGGCACTCAAGGCGGTATCCCTCGGGCACCTCAATGTTCACCCAAGGTGCGGACCGCCATGAGGCGTGGGACTGTCCCGAAGGACCTGGTGAGTACCGGAGAAAGGGCACGTGTGCTGCCAATGCTCGCTGCCATATCCCCTCGCAGGCAGGTGGTCCACTCGGTGACAGACACAGCAGGAACATGCAGCCAGTGGGGGGACCAAAGGCAGTGGAGCTGCCCAGCAGCCTCAGCTCCTCAGGAAGGTGGATAAAAGCAGGCTCCGTGGACCATTCTGCTGGAGCTCTGACATCCTTGGCAGTTAGAGCAGGAGGGAAGGAGGACACGAGAGTCCCCCAAGGAAGGAGAAAGCAAAGATGGGAAGAGAGCCAGACAGAGAAGGGTGTGGCAGAGGAAAGTACAGCGGGAGCAAGTCCTGCCAGCGGCTTTGACGAAAGACTACCCCGAGTCACTGTGTAGGCTACATGGCCTGCCCACTGGCATGCCACCGAGTCCGAATCCCGGACCTCCCTGGGGCTGTGTTAGTAGCTCTGTAGGCACCGTGGGGTGGCCAGGGACCTTGGCTCTTTGCTAATTTGAGGCCAGTTATGTGTGTGTGTTTCCTCTCTTTTGAGGAGAGTCCGGGCGCGGAGGGGGTGAGGGAGGCAGCCCCTGCATCCTGGATCCTGGTGGGCGGCCCCCTGACACCCTTCGCCACCGTTCGGGTAAATGCGGGAAGGCCATGGGCACAGCGATCTGGCGGTGGTTGGAGCACCAGGTAATGGCTCCAGGGCTTTCCTTCAGGGTCACTAAGAAAGGGCCGGGTGAGGCTTCCGGGGGTCAGGGGGTCACCCTCTTGAGCCGTTGCATTGGAATTCCCCAGTGCCAGCAGCCTGGTCCCCCTGGACGGCCGGGAAAGGCAACACGGGCTGTGTGATAGGAGGGACCTCCGGCTCATGGCCTGGCAGGTGATAGCCGGGAATAGACCAGGTTCCAGATGCGGAGGCCACCCCGGAGGAGGAGGCACACAGGCCGGCTCCCTGGCTGGTGCCATCGGGGGCCGAGGGGCGGGGGTCTGGGCGGGCACACGCTCCGCCCTGTCATCCTCAGTACGCTCCGTGCCCAGCGGCCTGGGCGTGACTCAGGGCTCCGTGTCACAAAGGCCGCATGCGTGGCGTCGCGTCACCGTCGCCCCGTGGCCATCTGGTCCCTAGCTCTTCTGCGCATGCCTTCACCAGCCTCCGGCCTCTTGGAGGCCTCTGCTTCCCGCCTCCAGTTGGGGGCGCCAGAGCTCCACCTGCCGGCCGCGTGCGGGAGCCAGGTGCTGGCTCCTCCAGCTCCTTCGCTCCGCTGCGGGCTCTGCTCCCTCAGCACCAGCACCACATGGAGAGCGCGGCGGGCTCCGGGCAAGGCGGGGCTGCCCTGCCATCCTGGAGCACCTTGTTCCTGGAGGGGGGCCGTGAGGCGCCGGAGCCCTGCGCCCAGGCAGGCGCCTGGGGTGAGGCGGGGCCGCTGCAGGCCCTAGGTGACGGGGGGATGGGCGCAGAGGCTGTGCTGGGTGCGGAGGCCCAGCAGGGCAGAGAGCAGGCCGGCCCCGGGGACGAGTTGGTGCTGGTGGTGGAGGATATCATGGCGGTGGTGGAGGTCGTGGCCGAGGAAGACCAGGAGGCGGTGCAAGCACAGCAGGACGAGCAGCTGCAGCAGCTGCAGCAGGGGGAGTCAGGGCCGGGTCCCGAGACAGCCGGCGCCCCACTTGCCGCGCTGGAGATGGTTCAGTTCGCGCTCAGCTCTGTGGATGCCCAAGCTACCAGGGCCTACTTGCGGCTCAAGCGCAGGATGAATCAGAAGCGGAGTTCTCACCTGGCTCGAAGAAGGGCCATCATCCAGCGCATCCCCGGCTTCTGGGCCCAGGCGGTATCCTTTCTCCTGCTGGGCTTGGGTTTGTCTGCGGTGGAGGTCCACTGGGAGGAAGGGACCAGCAGAGGCTCTGCCAGGGGCAGGAGCGCTGGGGGAAAGGGTCCCCGGCCCCTCTCCACCCCCAGTGGGAGTGGGTCCCCCGTCCCTATAAGGCGCAGCACAGGGGCGTGGGCCTGGAAGGTGGGGGGAAGGCAAGGGCTGAGGCTTGTGGAGACCACGTCTGAGCAGAAGCTGCGGGCAAATGCTCTGGGACTGCAGGGAGCACTCCCAACACTCTCCCAGGGGTCATGGAGCACATGTCCACACCCTGCATGTCTAGTGTAGTTCCACCCTTGGCTCGGAGCAGGTCCTGGAAGGAAACGTCCTGCCGGCTGCGTGGGGTATGCCCATTGAGAGGCAGGCCACCCCCTTCCCTGTCCTTCAGAGCCTGTGTTCTTTTCCAAAGAGTACAGTGCCCACCCACTGCTGTGTCCTCATGCGGCTTCCAGAGTCATTCAGCAGGCCGCCAGGCTTCCCCGTACATCAGAAACCCAGACACGCTGTACGCGGTGCTGCAAACTGTCTCCTCAGGCCCTACACAGCCAGGCTGCGGCCCCATGCCCAGGCGCCCCCCCACCCCCCGTTTGCTCCCTCCGTGTCTCTCCCCTCTATGTGCGTCCCACCCTCTCCCTCGCTCCCCTCTGCCCTCCCTCTGTGTCCCTTCCTCCTGTGTGGGTATCTCTGTCTCTGTCTCTCCTTTGCTTCCCCCCCCCCCCCCCCGTTGCCACCCAACCCCTTTCCCTCCCTCTCTCGCTGAACCTAACGGGCCCTCCCTTTGCCCTGTGGGTGTGCAGCCAGGCTAAGGGAGATGAGTGGCCCCTTTGTGGGCGCAGAAGGCCCCTCCAGGACACAGGCCTGCAGGCCAACACATAAGCAAACACGGCCCTGAGAGCGCGACCGACCACATCTGGACACCCAAAGCAGTCACTGCCTGCCTGCCAAACACACAGGCCAGGGTGACGGTGGAAGGGAGAACAGGCAGGCCCTTGACCTTGTCCTGCCGGGCGCAGACCCTCTCGGAGGCACTGGAAGCCAAGGCACCTGCTGGTATTGAGCAGCTGTGATGAAAGAGCAGGAGCTGAGTGGCTTGGGAGGGCAGCAGGGCCTGGTGGTTCTACCCGTGCCCTGTTTGGGGCCCTTCCTCTCCCCGGGAAGGGCTGGGTTGGTCCTGGCTCTCCTTCCATAGCGCTGAAGGCGAGGCTCCTTGACCCAAGGCAGATCCTGAATCACCCCCAGATATCAGCCGTGACGGGTGACCAGGACAAAGATGTGCTCAGCTACATGACCGATTTGGAGGTCAGCACTGGGAGTGGGTGGCGGGGGTAGGACCACTGGGAGTGGAATTTGGGCAAGGGAGGGCCCGGTAGTATTGTTCAGCGGAGGATGCAGGGAGCATCTCGGGACCCGTGGAGGACAAGTCCCCTTCCCCTCGTCTTTCTTTTATGTTGCAGGTGGAGGAACTGGGCCGTCCCAAGGACCACAGCAGGTTGATGTTCTTCTTTGGGAACAACCCCTACTTCCAGAACAAAGTGATCCTTAAGGAGTATCACCTTAGCATTGCCGGTAGGAGTGGGCTAGAGCTTCGAGGGTGCCGGGGGCGGGCCGGCGGGGGCAGGTGGGCACTCGGGAGGAGCAGGGAGTGTGCAGGGACACAAGTGGAAGCCAGAGCCGGCACAGGAGGGAGAGAGGCTGAGAGGAGAGCGGGAGAGAGGGCGACAGGGTGTGGGTCCTAGGCAGTGCAGAGCCTCCCCTGAATTTTCCCTTCCTGCAGGATACAGGGCGACTCGGTCCACTCCAGTGCAGTGGTTCTGGGATGAAGAACGTGGAGCTCCCAGCCGAAGACTCGACTCCACCAGCCTTACCTTCTTCAAGTGGTTGTGCGACCCCAGCTGCCCAGGGTCTAACAAGATTGCCGAGGTGGGGCCGCTGAGGCCTTCATTAGCATTGGTGATGGCAATGGGGGCAGCCTGGGAAGGGGTCCCGGGCCCCGTGCTCACCTGGGCGGTTTCCCCTACCAGATCATCATCGAGGACCTGTGGCGCAATCCCTTGCGGTACTACCTGAGGCAGGGAGGCAGCCGACGACACTGAGCAGACAGGAGGACCTGTCGGTGAGTAGCCGGGCCACTGCGTCCTGAAATATGTGTGGGAGGTGCCAGGGCACAGTCGGGTTTGGGACTCAGTTTGGAAACTGAGGCTCAGAGGACCCTGGGCCCCGGATCACCCAGGGAGCGGCTGGAGGGAGAGTAGGGACCCTGGCGAGGGAACTCAGGGCACACACCCAGGGCAGGGTGTCCACTGGGGCAAGTTCATCCGGTGAGCCAGGTGGGAGCCAGAAAGTCTCAGGTCGTTCGGGGGAAGCAAGGCTCCTCCACCCCATTTCTCTGAACACTCACCCATGGCCGTCCGCCGGGTCCTCAGTTCTCCTGCTGGCTTTTCAGGTGGGGACAGTCTGCCAAAGTTTTCGAGTGGGGCTCCCTTGTCCCGAGACGCTCCGACGTCCCTCCGTGTTACGGACCACCCCGTGGCCTCCCAGAGCCACACGGCCATTCTTGGCAATGGTACTAGGCCATCTGGAGGAGGGTGGTGAAGCCCTAGAGGAGGAGGAAGCGGGATCCCACAAGGACAGGGCCCTCGGTCACCGCCGCCTTAGCGATCCTCGGCATGAGGCAGTGTCACGAACACCTCCCTTGTGCGTCCGTGTGTCGTGTGTTTGTGTGTGTGTGTCGCGGGCACGGCAGCTGTGCGGACGTGGACACCGCAGAGCATCAGAGTTGGACCAACGAGAAGCAGTGGAGGAGGCGTCCAGCGTTGTGAGAGACGGGTGGACGAGTCTACGTGGTGCTCTGCCCGCACAGGACAGACGTGGGGGAACAGATCTTCAGGGCCAGCTCTAGAGAGTGTCCAGCACCCAGATCGCCAGGGATGGCGGGCGAGTCATAAACAAGTTCAGAAGCCCTATGTGTCTGTGTGTGGATGTGTATGGGGGACCCAGCACACGGCCAGTAGGAGATCAGCCCTGGCCTGTGGGATTCCGTGTGTGCGGGGGCTGTAAGGCACGGGGGCAGGGCAGGGCAGGGCTTGGTTGTGGAGAGACCACCGCTCTTGCTCGGCAGGTCAGGGAGGAGGACGGGAAAGGGCACACCTCTCTACATGGGAGCCGTGTTCTTCAGGGCAGGGGAAGGGGCGTGCCGAGCGGGGCACTCGTGGCCCGGTGGCTCTGCTACCGCCCCGTTCACCCCGCTTGGAGAGCTTCTCCCTGTACCCTTTCTCCTGGAAGCGTGCCCTGCATTGCTGTGATGCCGTCCCGTGCATGCTTCCTCTAGTCAGGATCACCGCAAAACCACGTGTCCCTGGAGGACTAAGGAGGCGGTTCCTCAGGGTCCCTCACGGTCCCTCCAAACCCACGTCCTGTCCCTCTGCACCACCCTCCCACAGGCGTGCATGTGTGTGTGTGTGTGTGTGTGTGTGTGTGTGTGTGTGTTGCGTGTTCAAGTGTCTGCATGAGCACACACCTGTCCCAGTGTGGTTGTAGGCCCTGTTCGATGATGGAGAGGGACTGCGGGGTTTCTAGCTCTGCTGACTGAGGAGAAAGGGGCCAGTGGCTGACTGCAGCCACATCCCTCCTGACACACAGACGTCGTGGGCATTCCTTGGGTATTCAGGGGTGTGTCTGCCCCCGGATGCCACACGCAGAGGGGCCAAGGGGAGCAGGGAGGGGTGGGAGCTGGCAGGCGTATGTCAAGCGACCTCCCATCTGTGCTGCTGGCACGGCTGGTCCCAGCTGTGGGAAACACCGTGAGGTTTCAGCATGTGCTACAGAGGGGCTAAGAACTTGTGCCCCGATTTGCGCTGTCGGCCAAGGGTCCCAAAGAGTAAGTAAGTCCCCACTGGCAGTACGTTTCTGCAGAGGAAAGAGTCCTGAGGGGAGCGCTCCTCCTGGCCGAAGGGCCGTCCTGGTGTCCGATGAGCTCCCGGTTGGGGCGGTCATCTCTGCCTCCTGTGGACCAGGTGGAGAAGAGGGAAAGGAGAGGAGGTGGACCCTCAGGGCCCGTGTTCTCTGCCTCACCGAGGGGCACCTAGCTTGCTGCTCCTGAGTCGACAGGCGCTTCCCAAATCAACACCTCTCACTACCCCTGAGCTGGCTCCCACCACCAGCACGCCCCCGAGGACGCACTTCCCCAGGTGACGTTCCCCACTAGCTCTGCCACAACTGGACCTCGCAACGTGGGCCCCAGCTCTGTCTTCCTGTTGCCCATCAATGGTCTCTGTGTGAGCGACCCAGTGGCCCCTGGGCTGCTATGCTGACAGCTCAGCCTGTTTGGACTCTTGGCCTCTCGTCTTTGGGGAACTCTGTTCCTTCCTGCCTGTCGGAGCAGCTAGCTGTAGGTAGAGGAGGGTTCTGGCCTTCGGGCTCTGGAAGCCCTGCTGGGCCCATGGCCCCATGTCCGGAACAGCACTAGGTGGCACCACTGTGCGGCAGTGGTGGGGATCTGAAGCCCGATACACTCCTCAGGAACAGAGTAGTGCGCTGGAGAGCCGCAGTGCCGTGGGCACAGGGAGCTTCCCTTGAGCCACTGGAAAGGCTGTTCCCTCATACACGTCTTCCCGGCTCCTTGACTCCTAAGCTGCAGGGCAACCTGGCAGCTCCCATGGTCTGGTCCCTAGGATTCTTCATGTCCGCAAGGTGGAGCTGAAGACCCATGGACCCCACTGGTCCCACGGGACCGGCCAGCATGCCTTAGGCCCTAGAAGTCCCCAGAAAGGGCCAGCCCACCATGCCTGTTTTCCCTGGAACCTTCTGGGCTTCCTCTGGCCTTTCGGGAAGGACCTCCCAGCTATAAAAGGGAGAGGAAAGGCTGGACGGTAGCCACATGCCCTGTGCCCCCAGAGCAAGGCGCCGTGCTGCCTCGGCCACGTGGAAGACCTGTCTGCCGTGGAATGAGGTGGGGTTGATTGGATGCAGGCATCAGCTGCCAGGGAGTAAGTCTTACGTTGCCACGCCGTCTCCGGGGCATGGCTCGTGAGGCACTTTGCCGGCACCGAGGACAAAGTGGGTGTGGAAGAAGGCCCTACTTTTCAGTCATGCCTGGAGAGACTGGCTTGCATTGGCACCAAAGCAACTGCCCAAAGCTTACTGTGCCGGCTTACAAGCACACTCTGGGTGTCCTCTCACCACGACTGCGAGCCCGCCGCGGGGCCGTGGTGGCCCGGCCTGATATTCCGCTCACGGTCTGACCCGGGTGGCCTGGACGGGCCAAGGCTAGGAAGGGTACGTTCTCTTCTGCAGGCCAGGCGAGCCGGGAACCCCTTCCCATGGCATTCGCAGTGTTGGCACAATGCAGCACAACACATTCTGTGTCTAGTGGGAAAGGCGTGTGCATTCCTGCTACGTGTGTCCTGGGTGCCGTCCTCAGCTCCTTGCCGCCTGACCTCCCTAACAGCAGACAGACAGGTGGCTCCAGGCCAGCAGACGGCATCACCTGCCACCCTCTTAACAGGGTTCACCCAGACATCCTCTTCAGGGTCCCCTTTGCTCTATGCTCGTGGCTCCTCTAAGGGTCAGTTGCTCTGTCCTCCAGGGCAAACACACTGCGTGTCTGCTTGCGTGGTTGTTGGGTGAGTGTGCTGCTGTGGGACCCCGCTTGGGACCTTTTCCAGGGTCACCTGACTGGGTGCCAGTCACAGAGGGGGACAGGGCTTTTATGCCCAGGGAAAAGAGCTGCTCAGAGGGGTGAATGCATCTTCTGTCCTGAAGTCCTTCTCCCCTAGAGACCGTGTGGCCAGTGAGGGGCCAGAGAAAGAGCACCTGAACCCAAAGACTTAGAGGAAGACGGAGAGGAGAGCAAGAAGAAAGCACAGGCACGCAGATGGACAGAGCACTCTTTGTCACTCTTCTCCTGAGTAGCAAAGGACATGGGCTGGAACAAACTGTGGCCACACTTTTCCCCCCACGCTGGCCTGGCAGAGAGCATCGGGGCACCTGTGTCCTGGAATTGCCCTAGATTCTCCGGGGCATGGGCTGACGCTTTCCACACACACTGGTCCAGGGCTCTCGGGGGTGTGTACCGTGTCCTGAGTCCTAGAGGAGTCTATTCGGGTAGGCGAGGGACAGCCTGGCATTGCCTGGCTTCAAATACCAGGCGGAGGGCCCCCCGGGAGGAAGCTGCGGGAGGGGTGAAGGTGGAGGTGTGTCCCGGCGGGACTGCAGGCGGGGGCGCCGCAGCTGGCTCCCTGAGTGGTGCCTGCAGCGCGAGGGGCGGGGCCCTGCGTGACCACGCCCACCAGCCGTTACCTGATTGGACGCGGGGTTCTCCCTCGTCCAAGGCCAGCCCAGGACTCAGTCCCACCAAGGCCGCACACGTGATACAGCGTCCTCCTGGGGCGTCACAGCATGCCCGCTATCCCTTGTGCGCATGCGTTCAGCGGCCCACGGCCTCTGGGAGGACGCTGCCTCCCGCAGACAACCAGGGGCGCCGGAGCTCCACCTGCCCGACCCTTTGCGGGAGCCACGTGCTCTCACCTCCAGCTCCTCTCCGCTGCTGGCTCTGCTCGCTCACGACCAGGACCACATGGAGAGCGCGGCGGGCTCCGGGGAAGGCGGGGCTGCCCCGCCGTCCTGCACCACCTTGGTCCTGGAGGGGGGCCGTGAGGCGTCGGGGCCCCGCGCCCAGGCAGGCGCCCGGGGGGACGCAGGGCCGCTGCAGGCCCTAGGTGCCGCCGGGATGGGCGCAGAGGCTGTGGTGGGTGCTGAGGCCCAGCAGGGCAGAGAGCAGGCCGGCCCCGGGGACGAGTTGGTGCTGGTGGTGGATGTCATGGTAGCGCTGGACCCTGGTGTAGAGGAGGTTGGAGGGGAGCACACTGTAGAGGAATCAGAGGAGGAGGAGGACAAGGAGGCTGAGCAGGAAGCCAAAGTTGCGGTGGAGTCTCAGGACACAGTCAAGTCTGAGGAAGAGGAGAAAGCTGAAGTGGTGGCACGGCCTGAAGAGGCTGAGGAAGGGGAGGCTGTTGAGGATGAGAAGGAGGACACTGAGGAGGGGGCTGTTGCGGAAGAGTCTGAGATATACCTCCAAGAGGTTACGGAGGTGGGGGAGGAAGCTGATGAGGGAAATGAGAAGTCCACGGAGAAAGAGCATGAGGAGGCGGAGAAGGCTGAGGAGGATTCTGTGGACGGAGCATCTGAGGCCAAGGAGGAGGAGGCTAAGAAGGAGGAGGACGCAGATGGTGAAGAGCAGGTGGCTGAGGAAGAGGAGGCCGAGGAGTGGGAGCAGCCTGAGGAAGGGGAGAAGGCTGAAGAGGCTGAGGAGGTGGCTGTGCAGGAGGAGGCCAGGGAGGAGGGCCAGAAGGAGGAAGAGGCGCAGGAGAAGCAGGAAGGGGAAGAACAGCCAGAGGCACGGCGGGGTCCATCCCTGTCCCCGCTCGAGGCTCTAGGGGCCCTGCAGTCCGAGCTGGAGCCCGGGAATAAGCAAGCCAGCAGGTCCTACTCTCTGCTCAAGCTCAAGTCATGTCAGAGGCGGCAGCGTCACCTGGAACACCGAAGCGCCATTATCCGGGGCATCCCTGGCTTCTGGGCCAAGGCTGTATCCTTCATGCTGTCACTGAGGGATTCCGATGTATCTGGGCCAGTGCATGAGGAACGAGAGGGAGGGGGCTGTTGACTATCAACATGCATCATGGGGGGGAACCCCCCTCACGCCCCGCAGCATTGCAGAGGACACGCTCATGCCGTGGGGATCAAGACAGCCTGGAAATCCTGGTTCCGGTTGGGCGTGGGGGCCGCAGGGTGCTCTGGGTGTCGCACGAGGCACTGAAACTCCGCTGGGCATCTAGGAGCACTGGTTCGGGTCAGAGTCAGGAATAGCAGCAGGGTCTCTTCACCCAAAACACATTCACACCAAGCACGGGTTCCCCTGGGTAGAATGCTGCAGGCAAGGGGTGGTGAGAGCCCACCCGGTCAGCCTGAGGCAGGAATGTGTGCTGTCCGGAAACGCGCTAGTTCTGCCTAGCCATCAGCACACGAGGATGAGCTGTGGAGGGGGTGTGGGGCGGGAGGGGTGTCTCTCAGGATGCCAGCTGCCTGTGTCTCTGCTGAGATATGTAGCACCACGGGGCGCCGTGGTCCTTGAGGCAGCCGGGGCGGAGGCAGTGGGACCCCGCGGCGGAGAGGGGAGACAGTGCCCGGTTGCTGTCCAGACTCGCTCTGTTGCTGTAGCTCTTTCATCTCCAGCCCTCGGAGATCCTTGACCGAAAGCAGTTTGTGAACCACTCGCAGATGTCAGCCATGATCAGTGAGCAAGATGAAGGCATACTTGGCTACCTGACGGATTTGAAGGTCTGGCCCGGGAGACTGAGGCCGGGGTGGGGGACAGGAGAGGAGAGGGTGGCCAAAGTGAGTCCTCCCCAAAGTCAGGAGGGTCAAGGTCTGCTGGACAGAGCTTTCACGCCTCTGCCCCACTTTCCCGCCGGGCAGGTGGAGGAACTGCGGTTTCCCCGTGAGCGCCGCCACATCCTGCTCTTCTTTCGCAAGAACTCCTACTTCCGGAATGAAGTGGTTGTGAAGGAGTATGTCGTCAGCGCTGCTGGTAAGAGGCCGCTGTCTGGATGGGCGGTGGCAGGTGGAGGAGGGCGGGTTGCCTTCCCCGACTCATTACCCAGCACCCTCTCACACACTCGTCTTCCTGCAGGGTACGGGCCATCTCATTCCCCTCCCATCCAGTGGCACCAGGATTTCGAACGAGAGGCCCACAGCCGCAGGCACCACAACAGCAGCCTTAACTTCTTCAACTGGTTCTCTGACCACAGCTTTGCCGGGGCTAGCAGGATAGCTGAGGTGGGGCCCTGTGACATACAGCGTAAATGACCTTGCTGGCTTCTCCAGCTGCTTGGGATGGACACCTGAGCCCTGCCCCCGTTTCTCCTGCCAGATCCTCATGGACAAGCTGTGGCCCAATCCCCTGCAGTATTATGTGAGCAAGAAGGCAGCAGGAGAGGGAACTGAGAGGACGACAGGTGAGGAGCCCAGGGCGTGGGCGCCGAGACGTGTGCTGTCGGGATCCCTGGGCCCTGGGCTACACAAAGGGAGACACTGAGGTTCACAGGAACACTCCGAGACAGCGACCCCGGGACAAAGCACGTCACCCTGACATGGAACGTGGGGAGGTGCAGTGCCAAACGGGTTGTGCCTGGGGAAGCTTGAGGCAGGCGAGGCCACGCAGCGTCATGGAGCAGAGCCGGAGAAGCAAAGCCGGCTCAGCGGCTGCACTTGCGGCAACTGTCATTCTGTGGCCCGTGAACCCCAGCCTCAGGTCTGCGAGCAGCGCATTACAAGGGTGACCAGAGGCACCCTTGGCCCAAATGTCTGGGTGTCCTGGTGCAAAGCCGCACCCCGCCTTCCCGTCCCTTCTCTGTGTTGATCACCACAGTTGTCCCCTTAAATTCCGGAGGCATCTCCTTTGCCAAGCCCACTGGCCCGCGGGCAGTCATGAAGGAGCAGGCTCGGTAACACGTGGCTGGAGGAAACATAAAGCGATCACAGTCGGGGGCAGGGGCTTGGCCAGGGGAGAATGAACGCCATTCCCGACGAGAACCTTGAAACCCTCAAGCAACCTTAAGTATGGCCCAGTGAAGATACCCACTGCTGTCCTCCTGTGTCCGTGTGCACGTGTGTCCCCGCGTGCGTGCTTGTGCATGTGCGTGTGCGTGTGTGTGTGTGTGCCATCTCGTCTAGGGAGCTTCATGATGTTGAAGTGAGGATGAGGACCATCGCACTTGACGGAAAGCAGTCCGGAAACTTCAGAAGGAGCCGAAGGGTCAACCCGCTTCCTCTCTGCAGGAAATAACTGAAGACAGGTGCCGGGGTGAAACACGGCCTGTTGAGGCCCCGGGAGCCCTGGAGAAATATCGAAATGTAAATAAACAACGTCAAGTGTGTTTCCGTGTGTGTGTGTGTGTGTGTGTCTGTGTGTGTGTGTGTGTGTGTGTGTCTGTGTGCTCTGGCACACGCACTCTTCCTCCTGGAAGGGGCTCCAGGGGACTGACTGAACACAGCGGCTGCATGTCGGTGTTTTCCTTCTGCGCCTGGGCTTCCCCAGTCTGTGGATCGGCCTGTCCTGTAGGCTTGCCCACAGGGCTAGGACACGCATGGTCTGGGACTGCATCCCAGGGGGCAGAGGTACCGTTCCCCCAGGCCCAGTGGGGCTGGGCAGGGAGAAGACCTGATCGAAAGGCCAGCCAACCGGGGCTCATCTCTTCCCTGGGGAAATGAGGGAGTTCAAGGAAAGGGAATAACGAGCCAGGGACAAACACGTCCAGTAGCCAGGTTAGGTGGACGCCGATGGTGGCCTCCAGGGATGCTCCCTGGTGGATGGCCTCAGACACACCCACCGCACATTCCATGGGGGGAGGACTCAAGGTCCATGACTCTGTCGAACCCAGAGCCACTGCTCTCCCCAGGTCTAGGAACGCACACAGCCTCCTGCTGACACAGTCAGGCTCTGAGGACCAGCAACCACGTTAAGGAGTGAGGGCCAGGCTGTATGGAGGGACTGTGGGAGAGGGGACAGAGGGAGCTGGGAGGGTAGGAAACATGACCCTCTCGTTCCGGCACAAGGGCCCAGGAGAAAGGAGAAATTGCAGGGGGACACACACACACGCACGCTCACACACAGTGGTGCACAGACACTGCGTCCTCACACACACACTCAAACAGCCGCACCCACAAGCTGACACACACACTCACTCAGGTGCACCCTCAGTCACCACCCCCCCACACACTCCACTCCCTCACTTGTCCTGGCACACACAAGCTCACACAGCCACGCTCTGCGGGCATCTCTAGTGCCCTGACTCCCTAGGGCCCTCGTTTGGGCTCCCCCAGACGACAAAGAGGCGGAGGCGTGCGGGAGGGGTGGTATGGTTCCTCAGGACTGGCAAGGCCCAGTCCCCGCAGCGGTGTGCTGTCTGTCCCATGACCACTGTGGTGCTGAGATTCCTGTTTCCACATGGGCTTAAGGCGTTTGCCCAAGGCCCTCTCTCCGCTGAAGACCCCACAAGGTAAGCACCACCAAGAGGCACGAATCACTGGTCCCTGTCACAAGCTGAGGCAGTTAGTCTCCAGGTGTCAGCCCACAAGACCCTTCCACACGTGAACAATAACCCCATAGGTAGGGGCAGGATCAAAGCCGTGATTGCAACACCTTATCAGGGATTGCACAGGGCCCCACACTCCAGGTTGGAAAGAGCTTATCCAACTCCCTAAACTTTTGTTTTGTACATTACCATGGCTTCCAAGATCCTGAAACTTATTTTATTTAAACTTATTTATTTATTTATTTATTTATTTATTTATTTATTTATTTATTTATTTATCAGAGAGAGAGAGAGAGAGAGCACAAGCAGGGAAACAGCCCAGGGAGAGGGAGAGGCAGGCTTCCTGTCGAGCAGGGAGCCCGAAGCGGGGCTCGATCCCAGGAGCCTGGCTGCAGGACCTGAGCCGAAGGCAGACGCTTAAGCGTCTAGCCACCCAGGCGCCCCAAACCCCCTAAACTTGAACAGGAACGCAGCAACCCTTTGGGGAGCTCTGTACACTTGCTGAATAAACTTTGCCCTGCTGCCCACCACTCCTCTTCTGGACTACATCTCCTTTCCACGACACGGCATGACCGAGAACCCGGGCACTGAGGGACCCACAGTCCTGGATCCCAGACTGCTGTCTCATCGGAGAGGACCACATCAGGAGTTCACTAGCGTTCTGGCTCCATGACTCTGAACCACGTGTGTGTCCCTGGCCCTTCTGGATCTTCGTGTTCTTGTCTGTGTAAAGCGTCCCTCTTTGCCCGTGTTAGTCTGTCTTCCCGAACATGCCTTGGCGTGTCTTGGCCCGGCTGTGCCTGTGCCGTCAGGTCTCCCATCTCGCATCCGTGCTGAGCCCAGATAGGCACAGCTGTGCCTCTAGGAGTGCTTTGGGCTTTGCGAGTCTCTGCTTGGCTACAGCTGCCGGGCCGTTGGCCTGCCAATGTGTTGGCGTAAGGGTTCCTGTCTCTGAGTCTGTCCACCTGTGAATTGGACCCCGTTTCATCCATTTTGGGGTCAGAATCCTCTCCTCCTCCGACGGGGGCGCGTTAGGAATCTTTGGTGAGTCTTGAGAAGTCCTTCACTTCCTGTACCGTAGGGTGGCGCAGTGACGCCTCCTTGGAAACAGAGGAAGGGCCAAGCTCCTCCTGCCGGGCAGCGAGGGGCTCACCAAAGGGTCCTCAGCCGCCCCGCTTAGGGCCGAAGGTCACTCATCGTTCTCCCTTTTCCCGCTTTCAACTACTTTGTGGCCTCAGTCTCTTGCACAGTGCGTTGATGTGGGCAGGTTTTCAAAGGCAGAACGTCCTGCTGCCCTCCCCATCTTGCTGTGTTGCCCCGTAGCCTGCTCCTGAGCAGGACCGACTGACGTCCGCCACTGTGGTACTTGGTTTCTGTGTAACCCATGCCCCTTTCCATCCTCAATTCCTGCGTTACGTCCTCCTTTGCTGTCCGCTTCGTGTGTCTGGGAGACAGGCGGACATCTCTGGCACCACTGGATCGAACTGCGCTAGGCCTCCGAGACCTTGTGCGTGAGCGAGGTACCCAAGGCACCGTCAGGGACATGCGGGGACCTCCAAGAGGTCCTTCCTGCCCCTTCGTTCTGAAATTCCTCTGCAAACGCTTGGCTGATCCCAACGCTAGGGACGCAGCCAATATTGCCACCTGCCGGCCCGGGGCACCTTGGGTCGGTAGAACTCCTGCGCCTGGCAGAACTCAGTGTTCACACCCCGACCCCGTTCACCCCGTCACCACTGCTCTACCCTGGGGTTGCTTGCCCGCCTCTGGCTCTGTTAGCTTCCTACACATGGGTGCTCCCACCCATAGGCTTCCTCCTGGGAAGGGGCTGGCTTCCTCCACGGTAGACAGTGCTTTACCGATTCTACGCTGAACGCCCCTTCTTGGGGGCCCTCCCCACTCACAGTTGCAGGGAACACCCCAGCCTGGGGGAACCCAGGTTTGCCCATACGTGGACTTGGTTGACGTAGTGGGCGAGGGGCCTGCTCCCGGCTGGGTGTCGTGACTCCACTTCACGTTCCCACAGCTTACAAGACCCAGCTCTGTGCATGCTGAGCCGACGATCCTACACGTGCCCCTGCTTGGATGCACTTGTCCTTCAGGCCACACAGGCAACGCAGCGTGGTTCCATAGGCAAATCCTGCTCTCCTGTTTCCTCTGCGAGTACTTTACGGGGATGCCTTGTATCTCAGGCTAGCCCTTTGACTTAAGGGTCTAGTGACCGGCTTCCTTTCAGCGGGTAGGACTCTGCTTATCTTAGAGCCATATTCTTAGAGGCATACACAATGTTTTCCCGCCAACACAAACACACACAGAAACACACACTGCCACACTCACAACACAGCATTCACACTGGCACTTGGAACTGCCACAACATACTCACATACGTGGTTCCGACACACACATACACAAGAAACACACACAAACACCCATCGACTTTTTCTTAGAAGCATACACTGTGGGGTTCCCCCAAACACACACACACACAGAGACACACACACACTGTCACACTCACAACACATCACTCTCACTGGGACTCCAGCAGAGCCATCAACACTTGGAACTGCCCTAACATATTCAGAAATGTGGTCCCGACACACACATACAGAAGAAACACACACAAACACCCATCGAATTTTTCTTATAGGCATATAGACTGGTTTCCTGCAAACACACACACAGACACGCACACACACTGTCACACTCACAACACACACTCACACTGGATATCCAACAAACTCATGAACACTTGGAACTGCCCTCACACACTCACAAATGTGGAAATGAAACACAATACGCAAGAACACTCAAATACACCCATCGACTTTTTCATACAGGCATACACAATGGTTACCCGAAAACACACACACACACACACACACACTCTCACACTCACAACACAGCACTCACTCTGTACCTCGGCAGAGACATCAACACTTGGAACTGCTCTCACACACTCACAAATGTGGATCTGAAACACAATACGCAAGAACACACAAATACACCCATCGACTTTTTCATACAGACATACACAATGGTTCCCGGAAAACACACACACACACACACTGTCACACTCGCAACACAGCACTCACACTGGGCCTCGGCAGAACCATCAACACTTGGAACTGCCCTAACATACTCACAAACGTTTTCCCGACACACACATACACAAGAAACACACACAAACACCCATGGAATTTTTCTTACAGGCGTACACAGGGGGTTCTGAAACACACACAGACACACACACACTATCACACTCACAACACAGCACTCACACTGGGTCTCCAACACAGCCATCAACACTTGGAACTGCTTTAACATAATCACAAACATGGTCCTGACACACACATATACAAATAACACACACAAACACCCATCGACTTTTTCTTGCAGGCATACACAATGGTTTCCTGCAAACACACACACACACACACACACAAAAGGCACACTCACGACAGAGCACTCACATTGGATCTCCAGCAGAGCCATGAACACTTGGAATTACCTTAACATATTCACAAACGTGGTCCCGAAACACACATGCAGAAGAAACACACAAAAACACCCTACGACTTTTTCTTACAGACATACACAATGGTATCCAGCAAAACACACACACACACACACACACACACACATACACTATCACACGCACAACACAGCACTCACACTGGGTCCCCGGCATAGCCATCAACAGTTGGAACTGCCCTAACATACTCACAAACGTGGTCCCGACACACACATACACAAGAAACACACACAAACTCCCATTGACTTTTACTTACAGTCATGCACAATGGTTTCCGCAAACACACACACACACACTATCACACTCACAACACAGCATTCACACTGGCACTTGAATCTGCCCTAACATACAAACAAACGTGGTCCCGACACACACATACACAAGAAACACACACAAACACCCGTCAACATTTTGTTACAGGCAGACAGAGTGGGGTTTCCCCAAACACACACACACACACACACACACACACACACACACACACTGTCACACTAACAGCACAGTACGCACACTGGGTCTCGGCAGAGCCATCAACACTTGGAACTGCCCTAACATACTCACAAAGGTTTCCCCGACACACACATACACAAGAAACACACACAAACACCCATCGACTTTTTCTTACAGGCATACACAACGGTTTCCCGCGAACACACACACACACAGTCACACTTACAACACAGCACTCACAATGGGTATCCAGCAGAACCATCAACACTTGGAACTGACCTAAAATATTGACAAATGTGGTCGCGACACACACATACACATGAAACTCACACAAACATCCATCGACTTATTCTTACAGGCATACACAATGTTTTCCCGCCAACACAAACACATACAGAAACACACACTGCCACACTCACAACACAGCATTCACACTGGCACTTGGAACTGCCACAACATACTCACATACGTGGTCCCGACACACACATACACAAGAAACACACACAAACACCCATCGACTTTTTCTTAGAAGCATACACTGTGGGGTTCCCCCAAACACACACACACACAGAGACACACACACACTATCACACTCACAACACAGCACTCTCACTGGGTCTCCAGCAGAGCCATCAACACTTGGAACTGCCCTAACATATTCACAAATGTGGTCCCGACACACACATACAGAAGAAACACACACAAACACCCATGGAATTTTTCTTATAGGCATACAGACTGGTTTCCTGCAAACACACACACAGACACGCACACACACTGTCACACTCACAACACACACTCACACTGGATATCCAGCAAACTCATGAACACTTGGAACTGCCCTCACACACTCAGAAATGTGGATCTGAAACACAATACGCAAGAACACACAAATACACCCATCGACTTTTTCATAGAGGCATACACAATGGTTACCCGAAAACACACACAAACACACACACACACACACTCACACTCACAACACAGCACTCACTCTGTACCTCGGCAGAGACATCAACACTTGGAACTGCCCTAACATACTCACAAACGTTTTCCCAACACAGACATACACAAGAAACACACAAACACCCATCAACATTTTCTTACAGGCGTACACAATGGTTTCCCGCAAACACACACGCACACACACTATCACACTCACAACACAGCACTCACAGTGCGCATCCAGCAGAGCCATCAACACTTGGACTGCCCTCACACACTCACAAATGTGGATCTCAAACACAATACGCAAGAACACACAAATACACCCATCGACTTTTTCATACAGGCATACACAATGGTTACCGGAAAACACACACACACACACACACACACACACACACACACTGTCACACTCGCAACACAGCTCTCACACTGGGCCTCGGCAGAGCCATCAACACTTGGAAATGCCCTAACATACTCACAAACGTTTTCCCGACACACACATACACAAGAAACACACACAAACACCCATTGAGTTTTTCTTACAGGCATACACAGGGGGTTCTGAAACACACACAAACACACACACACTATCACACTCACAACACAGCACTCACACTGGGTCTCCAACACAGCCGTCAACACTTGGAACTGCTTTAACATAATCACAAACATGGTCCTGACACACACATATACAAATAACACACACAAACACCCATCGACTTTTTCTTGCAGGCATACACAATGGTTTCATGCAAACACACACACACACACACACACACAAAAGTCACACTCACGACAGAGCACTCACATTGGATCTACAGGAGAGCAATGAACACTTGGAATTACCTTAACATATTCACAAACGTGGTCCCGAAACACACATGCAGAAGAAACACACAAAAACACCCTACGACTTTTTCTTACAGACATACAAAATGGTATCGAGCAACACACACACACACACACACACACACACATACACTATCACACGCACAACACAGCACTCACACTGGGTCCCCGGCATAGCCATCAACAGTTGGAAATGCCCTAACATACTCACAAACGTGGTCCCGACACACACATACACAAGAAACACACACAAACTCCCATTGACTTTTACTTACAGTCATGCACAATGGTTTCCACAAACACACACACATACACACTATCACACTCACAACACAGCATTCACACTGGCACTTGAATCTCCCCTAACATACAAACAAACGTGGTCCCGACACACACATACACAAGAAACACACAAACACCCAAGAACTTTTTGTTACAGGCAGACAGAGTGGGGTTTCCCCAAACACACACACACACACACACACACACACACACAGTGTCACACTAACAGCACAGTACGCACGCTGGGCCTCGGCATAGCCATCAACACTTGGAACTGCCCTAACATACTCACAAACGTTTTACCGACACACACATACACAAGAAACACACACAAACACCCATCGACTTTTTCTTACAGGCATACACAACGGTTTCCCGTGAACACACACACACACAGTCACACTTACAACACAGCACTCACAATGGGTATCCAGCAGAACCATCAACACTTGGAACTGCCCTAAAATATTGACAAATGTGGTCAGGACACACACATACACATGAAACTCACACAAACATCCATCGACTTATTATTACAGGCATACACAATGTATTCCTGCCAACACAAACACACACAGAAACACACACTGCCACACTCACAACACAGCATTCACACTGGCACTTGGAACTGCCACAACATACTCACATACGTGGTCCTGACACACACATACACAAGAACACACACAAACACCCATCGACTTTTTCTTAGAAGCATACACTGTGGGGTTCCCCCAAACACACACACACACAGAGACACACACACACGGTCACACGCACAACACAGCACTCTCACTGGGTCTCCAGCTGAGCCATCAACACTTGGAACTGCCCTTACATATTCACAAATGTGGGCCCGACACACATAGAGAAGAAACACACAGAAAAACCCATCGAATTTTCTTATAGGCATACAGACTGGTTTCCTGCAAACACACACACAGACAGGCACACACACTGTCACACTCACAACACACACTCACCCTGGATATCCAGCAAACTCATGTACACATGGAACTGCCCTCACACACTCACAAATGTGGATCTGAAACACAATACGCAAGAACACACAAATACACCCATCGACTTTTTCATACATGCATACACAATGGTTACCGGAAAACACACACACACACACACACACACACACTGTCACACTAACACCACAGTACGCACACTGGGCCTCGGCAGAGCCATCAACACTTGGAACTGCCCTAACATACTCACAAACGTTTTACCGACACACACATACACAAGAAACACACACAAACACCCATCGACTTTTTCTTACAGGCATACACAACGGTTTCCCGCGAACACACACACACACAGTCACACTTACAACACAGAATTCACAATGGGTATCCAGCAGAACCATCAACACTTGGAACTGCCCTAAAATATTGACAAATGTGGTCGCGACACACACATACACATGAAACTCACACAAACATCCATCGACTTTTCTTACAGGCATACACAATGTTTTCCCGCCAACACAAACACACACAGAAACAAACACTGACACACTCACAACACAGCATTCACACTGGCACTTGGAACTGCCACAACATACTCACATACGTGGTCCCGACACACACATACACAAGAAACACACACAAACACCCACTGACTTTTTCTTAGAAGCATACACTGTGGGGTTCCCCCAAACACACACACACACAGAGACACACACACACTGTCACACTCACAACACAGCACTCTCACTGGGTCTCCAGCAGAGACATCAACACTTGGAACTGCCCTAACATATTCACAAATGTGGTCCCGACACACACATACAGAAGAAACACAAACACCCATCGAATTTTTCTTATAGGCATACAGACTAGTTTCCTGCAAACACACACACAGACACGCAGACACACTGTCACACTCACAACACACACACACACTGGATATCCAGCAAACTCATGAACACTTGGAACTGCCCTCACACACTCACAAATGTGGATCTGAAACACAATACGCAAGAACACACAAATACACCCATCGACTTTTTCATACAGGCATACACAATGGTTACCCGAAAACACACACACACACACACACTCTCTCACTCACAACACAGCACTCACTCTGTACCTCGGCAGAGACATCAACACTTGGAACTGCCCTAACATACTCACAAACGTTTTCCCAACACAGACATACACAAGAAACTCACAAACACCCATCGACATTTTCTTACAGGCGTACACAATGGTTTCCCGCAAACACACACGCACACACACTATCACACTCACAACACAGCACTCACAGTGCGTATCCAGCAGAGCCATCAACACTTGGAACTGCCCTCACACACTCACAAATGTGGATCTGAAACACAATACGCAAGAACACACAAATACACCGATCGACTTTTTCATACAGGCATACACAATGGTTACCGGAAAACACACACACACACACACACACACACACACTGTCACAGTCGCAACACAGCACTCACACTGGGCCTCGGCAGAGCCATCAACACTTGGAACTGCCCTAACATACTCACAAACGTTTTCCCGACACACACATACACAAGAAACACACACAAACACCCATTGAGTTTTTCTTACAGGCGTACACAGGGGGTTCTGAAACACACGCAGACACACACACACTATCACACTCATAACACAGCACTCACACTGGGTCTCCAACACAGCCGTCAATACTTGGAACTGCTTTAACATAATCACAAACATGGTCCTGACACACACATATACAAATAACACACACAAACACCCATCGACTTTTTCTTGCAGGCATACACAATGGTTTCATGCAAACACACACACACACACACACACACACACAAGACAGACTCACGACAGAGCACTCACATTGGATCTCCAACAGAGCTATGAACACTTGGAATTACCTTAACATATTCACAAACGTGGTCCCGAAACACACATGCAGAAGAAACACACAAAAACACGCTACGAATTTTTCTTACAGACATACAAAATGGTATACAGCAAAACACACACACAGACACACACACACATACACTATCACACGCACAACACAGCACTCTCACTGGGTCCCCGGCATAGCCATCAACCTTTGGAACTGCCCTAACATACTCACAAACGTGGTCCCGACACACACATACACAAGAAACACACACAAACACCCATCGACTTTTTCTTAGAAGCATACTCTGTGGGGTTCCCCCAAACACACACACACACACAGACACACACACACTATCACACTCACAACACAGCACTCTCACTGGGTCCCCGGCATAGCCATCAACACTTGGAACTGCCCTAACATATTCACAAACGAGGTCCCGACACACACATACACAAGAAACACACACAAACACCCATCGACTTTTTCTTAGAAGCATACACTGTGGGTTTCCCCCAAACACACACACACACACAGACACACACACACTGTCACACTCACAACACAGCACTCTCACTGGGTCTCCAGCAGAGCCATCAACACTTGGAACTGCCCTAACATATTCACAAATGTGGTCCCGACACACACATACAGAAGAAACACACACAAAAACCCATGGAATTTTTCTTATAGGCATACAGACTGGTTTCCTGCAAACACACACACAGACACGCACACACACTGTCACACTCACAACACACACTCACACTGGATATCCAGCAAACTCATGAACACTTGGAACTGCCCTCACACACTCAGAAATGTGGATCTGAAACACAATACGCAAGAACACACAAATACACCCATCGACTTTTTCATATAGGCATACACAATGGTTACCCGAAAACACACACAAAAACACACACACACACTCACACTCACAACACAGCACTCACTCTGTACCTCGGCAGAGACATCAACACTTGGAACTGCCCTAACATACTCACAAACGTTTTCCCAACACAGACATACACAAGAAACACACAAACACCCATCGACGTTTTCTTACAGGCGTACACAGTGGTTTCCCGCAAACACACACGCACACACACTATCACACTCACAACACAGCACTCACAGTGCGCATCCAGCAGAGCCATCAACACTTGGACTGCCCTCACACACTCACAAATGAGGATCTAAAACACAATACGCAAGAACACACAAATACACCCATCGACTTTTTCATACAGGCATACACAATGGTTACCGGAAAACACACACACACACACACACACACACACACACTGTCACACTAACACCACAGGACGCACACTGGGCCTCGGCAGAGCCATCAACACTTGGAACTGCCCTAACATACTCACAAACGTTTTACCGACACACACATACACAAGAAACACACACAAACACCCATCGACTTTTTCTTACAGGCATACACAACGGTTTCCCGCGAACACACACACACACAGTCACACTTACAACACAGAATTCACAATGGGTATCCAGCAGAACCATCAACACTTGGAACTGCCCTAAAATATTGACAAATGTGGTTGCGACACACACATACACATGAAACTCACACAAACATCCATCGACTTTTCTTACAGGCATACACAATGTTTTCCCGCCAACACAAACACACACAGAAACACACACTGACACACTCACAACACAGCATTCACACTGGCACTTGGAACTGCCACAACATACTCACATACGTGGTCCCGACACACACATACACAAGAAACACACACAAACACCCACTGACTTTTTCTTAGAAGCATACACTGTGGGGTTCCCCCAAACACACACACACACAGAGACACACACACACTGTCACACTCACAACACAGCACTCTCACTGGGTCTCCAGCAGAGACATCAACACTTGGAACTGCCCTAACATATTCACAAATGTGGTCCCGACACACACATACAGAAGAAACGCAAACACCCATCGAATTTTTCTTATAGGCATACAGACTGGTTTCCTGCAAACACACACACAGACACGCAGACACACTGTCACACTCACAACACACACACACACTGGATATCCAGCAAACTCATGAACACTTGGAACTGCCCTCACACACTCACAAATGTGGATCTGAAACACAATACGCAAGAACACACAAATACACCCATCGACTTTTTCATACAGGCATACACAATGGTTACCCGAAAACACACACACACACACACACTCTCACACTCACAACACAGCACTCACTCTGTACCTCGGCAGAGACATCAACACTTGGAACTGCCCTAACATACTCACAAACGTTTTCCCAACACAGACATACACAAGAAACACACAAACACCCATCGACATTTTCTTACAGGCGTACACAATGGTTTCCCGCAAACACACACGCACACACACTATCACACTCACAACACAGCACTCACAGTGCGTATCCAGCAGAGCCATCAACACTTGGAACTGCCCTCACACACTCACAAATGTGGATCTGAAACACAATACGCAAGAACACACAAATACACCGATCGACTTTTTCATACAGGCATACACAATGGTTACCGGAAAACACACACACACACACACACACACACACTGTCACAGTCGCAACACAGCACTCACACTCGGCCTCGGCAGAGCCATCAACACTTGGAACTGCCCTAACATACTCACAAACGTTTTCCCGACACACACATACACAAGAAACACACACAAACACCCATTGAGTTTTTCTTATAGGCGTACACAGGGGGTTCTGAAACACACGCAGACACACACACCCTATCACACTCATAACACAGCACTCACACTGGGTCTCCAACACAGCCGTCAATACTTGGAACTGCTTTAACATAATCACAAACATGGTCCTGACACACACATATAAAAATAACACACACAAACACCCATCGACTTTTTCTTGCAGGCATACACAATGGTTTCATGCAAACACACACACACACACACACACACACAAGACAGACTCACGACAGAGCACTCACATTGGATCTCCAGCAGAGCTATGAACACTTGGAATTACCTTAACATATTCACAAACGTGGTCCCGAAACACACATGCAGAAGAAACACACAAAAACACGCTACGAATTTTTCTTACAGACATACAAAATGGTATACAGCAAAACACACACACACACACACACACACACATACACTATCACACGCACAACACAGCACTCACACTGGGTCCCCGGCATAGCCATCAACAGTTGGAACTGCCCTAACATACTCACAAACGTGGTCCCGACACACACATACACAAGAAACACACACAAACACCCATCGACTTTTTCTTAGAAGCATACACTGTGGGGTTCCCCCAAACACACACACACACACAGACACACACACACTATCACACTCACAACACAGCACTCTCACTGGGTCCCCGGCATAGCCATCAACACTTGGAACTGCCCTAACATATTCACAAACGTGGTCCCGACACACACATACACAAGAAACACACACAAACACCCATCGACTTTTTCTTAGAAGCATACACTGTGGGTTTCCCCCAAACACACACACACACACAGACACACACACACTGTCACACTCACAACACAGCACTCTCACTGGGTCTCCAGCAGAGCCATCAACACTTGGAACTGCCCTAACATATTCACAAATGTGGTCCCGACACACACATACAGAAGAAACACACACAAACACCCATGGAATTTTTCTTATAGGCATACAGACTGGTTTCCTGCAAACACACACACAGACACGCACACACACTGTCACACTCACAACACACACTCACACTGGATATCCAGCAAACTCATGAACACTTGGAACTGCCCTCACACACTCAGAAATGTGGATCTGAAACACAATACGCAAGAACACACAAATACACCCATCGACTTTTTCATATAGGCATACACAATGGTTACCCGAAAACACACACAAAAACACACACACACACACTCACACTCACAACACAGCACTCACTCTGTACCTCGGCAGAGACATCAACACTTGGAACTGCCCTAACATACTCACAAACGTTTTCCCAACACAGACATACACAAGAAACACACAAACACCCATCGACGTTTTCTTACAGGCGTACACAGTGGTTTCCCGCAAACACACACGCACACACACTATCACACTCACAACACAGCACTCACAGTGCGCATCCAGCAGAGCCATCAACACTTGGACTGCCCTCACACACTCACAAATGTGGATCTAAAACACAATACGCAAGAACACACAAATACACCCATCGACTTTTTCATACAGGCATACACAATGGTTACCGGAAAACACACACACACACACACACACACTGTCACACTCGCAACACAGCTCTCACACTGGGCCTCGGCAGAGCCATCAACACTTGGAACTGCCCTAACATACTCACAAACGTTTTCCCGACACACACATACACAAGAAACACGCACAAACACCCATTGAGTTTTTCTTACAGGCATACACAGGGGGTTCTGAAACACACACAGACACACACACACTATCACACTCACAACACAGCACTCACACTGGGTCTCCAACACAGCCGTCAACACTTGGAACTGCTTTAACATAATCACAAACATGGTCCTGACACACACATATACAAGTAACACACACAAACACCCATCGACTTTTTCTTGCAGGCATACACAATGGTTTCCTGCAAACACACACACACACACACACAAAAGTCACACTCACGACAGAGCACTCACATTGGATCTCCAGCAGAGCCATGAACACTTGGAATTACCTTAACATATTCACAAACGTGGTCCCGAAACACACATGCAGAAGAAACACACAAAAACACCCTACGACTTTTTCTTACAGACATACACAATGGTATCCAGCAAAACACACACACACACACACACACACACATACACTATCACACGCACAACACAGCACTCACACTGGGTCCCCGGCATAGCCATCAACAGTTGGAACTGCCCTAACATACTCACAAACGTGGTCCCGACACACACATACACAAGAAACACACACAAACTCCCATTGACTTTTACTTACAGTCATGCACAATGGTTTCCACAAACACACACACACAGACATTATCACACTCACAACACAGCATTCACACTGGCACTTGAATCTCCCCTAACATACAAACAAACGTGGTCCTGACACACACATACACAAGAAACACACAAACACCCAAGAACTTTTTGTTACAGGCAGACAGAGTGGGGTTTCCCCAAACACACACACACACACACACACACACACACACTGTCACACTAACAGCACAGTACGCACACTGTGCCTCGGCATAGCCATCAACACTTGGAACTGCCCTAACATACTCACAAACGTTTTACCGACACACACATACACAAGAAACACACACAAACACCCATCGACTTTTTCTTACAGGCATACACAACGGTTTCCCGCGAACACACACACACACAGTCACACTTACAACACAGCACTCACAATGGGTATCCAGCAGAACCATCAACACTTGGAACTGCCCTAAAATATTGACAAATGTGGTCGCGACACACACATACACATGAAACTCACACAAACATCCATCGACTTATTCTTACAGGCATACACAATGTATTCCCGCCAACACAAACACACACAGAAACACACACTGCCACACTCACAACACAGCATTCACACTGGCACTTGGAACTGCCACAACATACTCACATACGTGGTCCTGACACACACATGCACAAGAAACACACACAAACACCCATCGACTTTTTCTTAGAAGCATACACTGTGGGGTTCCCCCAAACACACACACACACAGAGATACACACACACTGTCACACTCACAACACAGCACTCTCACTGGGTCTCCAGCAGAGCCATCAACACTTGGAACTGCCCTTACATATTCACAAATGTGGGCCCGACACACATAGAGAAGAAACACACACAAAAACCCATCGAATTTTTCTTATAGGCATACAGACTGGTTTCCTGCAAACACACACACAGACACGCACACACACTGTCACACTCACAACACACACTCACACTGGATATCCAGCAAACTCATGAACACTTGGAACTGCCCTCACACACTCACAAATGTGGATCTGAAACACAATACGCAAGAACACACAAATACACCCATCGACTTTTTCATACAGGCATACACAATGGTTACCGGAAAACACACACACACACACACACACACACACACACACTGTCACACTAACAGCACAGTACGCACACTGGGCCTCGGCAGAGCCATCAACAGTTGGAACTGCCCTAACATACTCACAAACGTTTTACCGACAGACACATACACAAGAAACACACACAAACACCCATCGACTTTTTCTTACACGCATACACAACGGTTTCCCGCGAACACACACACACACAGTCACACTTACAACACAGAATTCACAATGGGTATCCAGCAGAACCATCAACACTTGGAACTGCCCTAAAATATTGATAAATGTGGTTGCGACACACACATACACATGAAATTCACACAAACATCCATCGACTTATTCTTACAGGCATACACAATGTTTTCCCGCCAACACAAACACACACAGAAACACACACTGCCACACTCACAACACAGCATTCACACTGGCACTTGGAACTGCCACAACATACTCACATACGTGGTCCCGACACACACATACACAAGAAACACACACAAACACCCATCGACTTTTTCTTGCAGGCATACACAATGGTTTCATGCAAACACACACACACACACACACACACAAGACAGACTCACGACAGAGCACTCACATTGGATCTCCAGCAGAGCCATGAACACTTGGAATTACCTTAACATATTCACAAACGTGGTCCCGAAACACACATGCAGAAGAAACACACAAAAACACCCTACGACTTTTTCTTACAGCCATACACAATGGTATACAGCAAAACACACACACACACACACACACATACACTATCACACGCACAACACAGCACTCACACTGGGTCCCCGGCATAGCCATCAACAGTTGGAACTGCCCTAACATACTCACAAACGTGGTCCCGACACACACATACACAAGAAACACACACAAACACCCATCGACTTTTTCTTAGAAGCATACACTGTGGGGTTCCCCCAAACACACACACACACACAGACACACACACACTATCACACTCACAACACAGCACTCTCACTGGGTCCCCGGCATAGCCATCAACACTTGGAACTGCCCTAACATATTCACAAACGTGGTCCCGACACACACATACACAAGAAACACACACAAACACCCATCGACTTTTTCTTAGAAGCATACACTGTGGGTTTCCCCCAAACACACACACACACACAGACACACACACACTGTCACACTCACAACACAGCACTCTCACTGGGTCTCCAGCAGAGCCATCAACACTTGGAACTGCCCTAACATATTCACAAATGTGGTCCCGACACACACATACAGAAGAAACACACACAAACACCCATGGAATTTTTCTTATAGGCATACAGACTGGTTTCCTGCAAACACACACACAGACACGCACACACACTGTCACACTCACAACACACACTCACACTGGATATCCAGCAAACTCATGAACACTTGGAACTGCCCTCACACACTCAGAAATGTGGATCTGAAACACAATACGCAAGAACACACAAATACACCCATCGACTTTTTCATACAGTCATACACAATGGTTACAGGAAAACACACACACACACACACACACACACTGTCACACTCGCAACACTGCACTCACACTGGGCCTCGGCAGAGCCATCAACACTTGGAACTGCCCTAACAATCTCAGAAACGTTTTCCCGACACACACATACACAGAAAACACACACAAACACCCATTGAGTTTTTCTTACAGGCGTACACAGGGGGTTCTGAAACACACACAGACACACACACACTATCACACTCACAAAACAGCACTCACACTGGGTCTCCAACACAGCCGTCAACACTTGGAACAGCTTTAACATAATCACAAATATGGTCCTGACACATATACAACTAACACACACAAACACCCATCGACTTTTTCTTGCAGGCATACACAATGGTTTCCTGCAAACACAAACACACACACACACACACAAAAGTCACACTCACGACAGAGCACTCACATTGGATCTACAGGAGAGCAATGAACACTTGGAATTACCTTAACATATTCACAAACGTGGTCCCGAAACACACATGCAGAAGAAACACACAAAAACACCCTACGTATTTTTCTTACAGACATACACAATGGTATCCAGCAAAACACACACACACACACACACACACACACATACACTATCACACGCACAAAACAGCACTCACACTGGGTCCCCGGCATAGCCATCAACAGTTGGAACTGCCCTAACATACTCACAAACGTGGTCCCGACACACACATACACAAGAAACATACAGAAACTCCCATCGACTTTTACTTACAGTCATGCACAATGGTTTCCGCAAACACACACACACACACTATCACACTCACAGCACAGCATTTACACTGGCAGTTGAATCTGCCCTAACATACAAACAAACGTGGTCCCGACACACACATACAGAAGAAACACACACAAACACCCATCAACATTTTGTTACATGCAGACAGAGTGGGGTTTTCCCAAACACACACACACACAGAGACACACACACACTATCACACTCACAACACAGCACTCTCACTGGGTCCCCGGCATAGCCATCAACACTTGAAACTGCCCTAACATATTCACAAACGTGGTCCCGACACACACATACACAAGAAACACACACAAACACCCATCGACTT